>NW_017802936.1:246097-278675 GCF_001625305.1 Branchiostoma belcheri
TTTCATGTGTACTTTATGTTCACAGGGACATTTTATTCCCTTAATGGCTGACTTTTATGGCGCATAAAATCCCCTGAAGAAGCGTTAGCTATCATCGTAAAATCTCCCACTGGCAGAAACAAACGACGATTCGGTCTGTGAGACCGGGCCTGAGATACGGCTCCCTTGTCTTCAGGCAGAGGATAGCAACAGCTCAGACACAACAACAGAGATTCATTGGCAGATAATTTCGGTATGATAACAAGAACAGTACATGTGCCTTAGGCATAGCCGGATTGTACAGGGACATTTGGAGGTTGTTTAGGCCACACCATGTAAACTTTATGGATGACGTCCGCGCGCGCATTGATTTTGGCCTGTTCCTAGAAAAAAAAAACAAGAAATTCCACTTCCTGTAACTAGTATGACCAAAGAGTCACGACAGTGCCGTAAATCGTTAAACTGACGTGAACCCCGTAACGCGAAATGGGTAAAGAGCACATGCTTTGTTTCTGCAGGCCTGCAAAAATGTGATGAAAGAAACAGGACAGGACGATAACTGCTGCTGTTCCACCTGATTTATTGCTGTTTTGATGATGAATAAAAGATTCCTTGCTTGTTACACTGTGTCACCTCATTCAACTTGTGTCCTGACATTTGTCGTCTCTTAGTATATTTCTAATCTAGGCATCTTGTTTTTCAGGGCCCTTCTTGTTTTTTTTTCGACCTCTCGCATTAGATTTAGGGTCTCCAAAGGACGTCATCCATAAAATGTACTTGGTGTGGCCTTATGTCAGATAGCAGAGTTATGTACCTACAGTATCAGTGCCGTCATCAGGCGTTTTAACAGTCACGAAGTTGATAAGTTCAGACAAACACGTGCACGTGGTGCCGATCAGATCTTGATGATCCATCCAACTGTCATGTATGTCAACAATAATCATATAACCATGGCGCGTATGATTAGCAGAGCAAATTTTCTCATTAGGTGTTCCCTGTACTTTCATCTATTCCAGGAATTGACATGCTCACACGTGACATCTCCTTGTATGAAGCAACATGAACTCATGTACTGTGGAAATTGAATGAGACAACTTAAGATTAAGAGGAATTTGCGTACGAGGTTAAGAGGTTAAGGACAATATATTTTGAATTTTATTAGTATTTTAATGATATAAAATGTCAGGATTACCTAAGGAGGATACGAAAAATATTTAACTTGGTTTTTGTTGTGTGTCTTTAACATGTGTCACCATTAACTTGAAATTCGGTATTTGATATCACGTATACTGGTCGTAAGGGCATCTAGTGATCATTTATATTAGATCATCGTAAAATATATAAAAGTTAGTTTGGTACTGTCATGACATGTCAAGCCCACTATCATTTCACCATAGTAGCACGTACATGTATTTTTAAAAGACGAGACTGGAAAGTTTTGATAGCTCGGACGTTCATCGCATCATGAAATACTTGAACTGTTCTCCTACATGTACTCAAGAGAATGGAATTTGAAATTTCGAAATATTTTAGCAGTTCTCTGGTCTGATTTAGGATAAATCTCTTGTATGTAACGACTATGAACGGGGCTGAGTGTAATGTATTATATGAAACCTTACTTTTTGTCATTATGTTTTACTAAAGTAATGATCAAGCTATTTACATTTCTCGATAGTACCATAAATTTCAAGAGTCTCGATGTTGGAGACAGATTTGAATATATCTTTACATGTAATGGTCCCCACAACGCAAAAATAGGTAGATATATAAAGGAATGCTTTGCTATTAGAAAAAATACCGAAACTTGTGATTAGCCCACTCGATTGTAACACTTTATCAAAGACTTGTGCTATCCCTTATTATTTGAATAATTATGATATAGATATGTTAGGTTTTATTCGACATTAGGTCTTATTCAGCACACTTATTTTATTGTTGTTACTCTCTTTATGTAGTTTGCCATACATTGTACCATGTGCAATTGTCGTGCAACAAAGTTCTTCTAGTAGTGATCATGTGTACGCCTACAGTCTGAGCTACTTACTACATCTGTCGACGACCTTGGTTGAAGCTAGAACCGTAGAACTAAGTATTCTGGGTAAGATTAACTAGTGCCGTGCATCTACACTTCAAGCTCCTTGCGTGGCGTTGATAAAGTCCTGATCGATTTGTACCTGCCGCCTGCACTGCTGTTACAAGGGCATTTAGCGGTCATTTGCATGAGGCGTCAGACTTAAGAGGAAGAAGATTGTTTCCGGTCGGGCGCCGCTGCTTTGTTCACGGAGGAGAAGGTATCCAGGAAAATCCTTTGAGTAGTTTGTGGGAAGCGGGAAGTCCAGGAAGTTGATTCAACTCAAAGCATGGATCAACGGTGTAAGTCCTGTGCCCAAGGAGAGCATTACACACACACTTACTGTGAGAGAGCATATCTGTACATGATTTAAGACTGCTTGAAGACGAACATTTTTATTTTGAATAACGATTAACGCACAAAGCTGTTCAACCTTCTCTCCGCCTGCTCAACAGAATTTGTTCCATTTCATGCTATAGATAAATTCAAGTTCATCCTAGAAGTAGAAGGCAATAACCCTTACTGTGTACAAATAGGTAAATATATCAAAGAATGTGTAGACCTTAGAACAAGTAGTATTAGTTGACCCATCTATTGTTTTGTACGTAGGATAATTTCGTTGTACCCATGTATATTTGTCTGTATATCTACATGTCTTAGACCTTACGAAAGTCGCTGTACTTTTGTTGTGTCAATAAAGTTCTCTGTAAAGAACTTGTTCAGTTCAGTTTATGTGACGCCATGACAATCCTCCATAGTGCTACGAGGGTGGATCAAAAAGTTCTCGGCCTCACCTAGAAAATAAAGGGCAAACTCCTATTCTTTAGTATAACTGTATACTATGATGTCTTACATCACTGCACACAAAAATTCAAATTTCTATATTCATTAGTTAGCACGTGACGCCCCGTGAAAATGGGGCGGGTGAGGGCAAAATCACAAAATGGCCGCAACAGAAGCGTGTGCTGCGATCATGTATATCGATAAAAAGGGATTTCTCGTAAGGAAATCCATGAACACATGGTCAGGACACTTGGTGATGACTCTCCTTCTTATTCAACTATAAAGAAGTGGGTTGCTAGCTACAAGCGTTGCAAGGTGAGCACCAAAGATGAACATATGTCAGGATGCCACAAATCAGCACCATGGACAATCCAGTTGAGGCCATCCATCACATGGTAGTAAATGACAGATGTGAGCCTGTCCAACATGTAGCAGAGTCTTTAGCCTGTGTTGTGGCTCTGTTCACAATGTTTTGTCAGACATCCTGGGGATGAGCAACCTGTCTGTAAGGTGGGTGCCTAGAATGTTTTCTGAACATCAGAAGTTAAACAAGCTGGGCATTTCAAGGAACGAATTCAGTCCAATCCATACAATTACCTCAAAACATTTTTCACCCAAGATGAGACATGGTTTCACCACTTTCACCCCAAATCAAAACAACAGAACAAACAATGAATGAAGAATGTTTCCCGGCCCCCAAGAAGTTTTATCGAGTTTCATCCGTTGACAGGGGTTTTGTCTCTGTTTTCTGGGACAGCAAGGGAGTAATCATGACTGAATACCTGTGAATAGGTTAAAACATCAATGGGGAGTACTATTTAACAGAATAGCAACAGTTGAGGACAACGATCAAAGAGATAAGGAGAGGAAAGCACCGAGCTGGCGTGATGACAATGCACCTGTCCACACAGCACAGAGGTCAGTGACAGCAGCAAACGAATTTGGCTTTGAAGTCTAACCCCACCCTTCCAATTCACCTGACCTAGCACCATCGGACTTCTACCTATTTCTTAAACTGAAGTTCCACTTACGTGGTCAACGTTTTTATGGTAATGATGACGTCATCAGTGCGGGTGAGCCCTATCTGGGGGCTCCAGATTCAACCTTCTTCCACAAGGGGAAAACAAACCCGGAACATCACTGGACCAAGTGCATTGCAGTAAGAGGGGACTATGTTGAAACATAGTGTAAGAAATTTTTTTCTGCCACGACGTTTTCTAGGTGAGGCCGAGAACTTTTTGATCCACCCTCGTATTAACTGTCATCGTGTGTCAAGAAGTGGCCTTTTTTTCTCATATGTGTAATGTACATTAGAGCTACGTGGGAATGATGGCTTTCATATACTAAATAATTATTCTTATAGAACATGTGTATGTACTTTTCTCTTTCCGTAAACAGCAGCGTGAATAGTGATAGATCAAAGCGCTTCCGATCACTGTCCACACAATCTAAGTGGTGCGATCAGCATTAGGAGAGGTTGTTGTTTGGAACAGTATAACTTAGAGTGAGATACGGCAGGGGAGATTTGGGCCTAAGCTTTTCCACAAATGACGTATGGTCGTAATTTGCCGCCATCTAAAGATCCTCGCCGTGGGGAAATTTACTGGAGTTTTATATCACATCCAGACGTACCAGCAGGAAGACCGATATCGCTGTGTATGTTTTCACTGTCCTCCCAACAAACGACGATACAGAATGAATGAAAGACCTTTATTGTACGTTTGTGCTCTAACAAGCTAAGTACAGGTCATGAATAGACAAGGAAAAGGATACAGCAATGGCACTTACACTATACATACTAATGTGATCTACTATTTACATGGTCAACTTCTTCTCGCTTCTTGACGCAGTTATAGATGAACGAGCATATAGAACTAAAAATACATGGTTTGTCAAGTTCAATATCTCAACACACTCCGGGATATCTGTTTCCTCTCATACCATGAACTGGACACGAGTTCAGCACAGGATGGGCTCATCAAACACAATCTAGCATACACTGTAGGTCAAAGGTCCATCAGACTAGAGCTAACAACGCGGGTTCAAAAAACAGGAAAATTTAGTGAAACAAAATTATGAAGAAAAATTGACAAGGGGAGATGAACCTTACCCTAGGTTGACTCTCCTGGCCAATTATTCCTCTTTTTATGCACAATAATCTACGATCAGTACCGCTGTGTGCCTGGTGGAGGCTAGTTTACAATCTAAGTAGAGGTGTATGTACGGATTAGCACCAAATGTCTTTAAAATGGGAATCGAAACGCAGGAATTAAGACTCAGTCGTAAATGAAAGACAAGTTTGTGCTTGAGATTGAGCTCCAGCGAAGCCGCGGATTGCTGGACGTTCAGAATTGATGTGCGCGGCAGTTTCCCATCTTTTGAAGATACTTGATGGATCTGTAGCGGCGGGGCGATACTTTCCCCTTCCCGGCTGCTGGCGCTTCAAACCCGGCCACCAGGCGGACAGTCGATCCGCGTGACGCCTATGCGGACACGCCACCGCGACTCCGAAAGCCGCACAGATCCCGCTAACACCCTCATAAATGTAGAATGACCCGGTTCGCTGCGGTAGACGTTGTTTGGCAGGCACTAAAGCTTTCATGAGATTCACACATTTCTGTTTCAAGATGGCGGGGTCGCTGCGCGGGTCACGGCTGGCGGCGCCACGCTGCCGGCACACAAACACCGACCCGCCCGCGTGGAAGGTGAACACGACTCCTTAAACAGTCGCCCGCGGCGGGAAACATTCAACAGTATGGGTCGATCTTCTTTGTACACGCCCTGGGGCAAAGCATATGCCCAGAAGCATATAAATTACAATGTTGTATAAGTATATATTTCCGCGATTTCTCTTCAAAGACCAGCATGGCTCCGGAGCAGGATCCTTTCGATGATATATCTAAAACAAGTCTTCTTTTGTTTTATTCTTTATGAACAGGCTTACATCGGGTAGATTCTAGAGTACATGTGATACTAGACGGCGGCAGAAAGTTGTATCTTACCGCATCACCTGCAGCAATAGACGCGTAGCCTTTTCCCATCAAACTTTCTTTCTCAACCTGGCTTCGTACGGTGAATATACTATAGATAACCTTCGGATATCTTGATCTGAAGCAGTGAAAGAGGGGCCAGCATCAGGGTCGCAACTTCTTACAGAATGCGGTGTTCAGGAGATGATATTCATGACTAGTTTTGCAAAAATATGTCATAAAGTATTTGACTGAAGTATATCAAGGCTATGAAAGACACGTTGGTCCGCTAGAACTACTGCAGTAGGAACTAGAGTTCCACGATTTCATACATTCGCCAAATGATGTCAATCTTCAAGGCTGATGAATTATAGATTATTCCCCTTGCTTGTGCAAATAGGATATTGATGTGCATGACCATATTATCCACCCAAAGATAGTTTTATTTTAACAAACAATGACATTCTACCATTTCCTCCTACATTATGCAAAAGTTATGCAAACGAGGTCCTTATTTGAATTAATTGTGTTTAATAGTGTTCACCTTAATTTAACTTTCAAATTCCCCAAGTATGAAATTCCAGGCAGTTACCAGAATGGTATTATAACATTTTCTCCTTAATTGAGTCAATTAAGTCTACATTTACATAATATCTGACCATGTTCTTTCTCAATTACTTCTGCAACGAGCTTGAACGATATTACCATGGATGATACTACCATGGATTACCAACTATTTAGGAATATAGTATAGCGTAGCTTAGAACATACGTGTAGAGGTGTCTTAGTTCTATTCAACATTTTGCCATACGTGATACCCGTTGAAACTATTTGTAGAATCTTGATAGACTGATACCAGCTGGTAATCTTATTAATATCTGCCGTACATTGTACCTGTTACAATCGCTGTGCAATAAACTTGGACTTGACTCATTTTGACGTCTCGTCAGGACCTACCCATCTACCAAATGTCAAAACAAGACAATCCATTTAAGCCTTCGCAAGTTATCGTGTTTACACACACACACACACACACACACACACACACACACACACACACACACACACGCGACGACACACACACACACACACACACACGCACGCATGCATGCACACACACACACACACACACACACACACACACACACACACACACACGCGCACGCGCGCGCGCGCACACACACACATGACTATCAGCCATGTATGTTTACATTCTGGTAGTTACCTCCATGAAATATGGATGTATTGTTTTTGGAGCGTCTGTGTGTGTGTGTTTCCGCACATTTGTAGTCAGCATAACTTCAGAAAGCCTTTATGGATTGTGATGATATTTGGTATGCTGGTAGGTCTTAGGAAGCCAAAGGTCAATGTCAAATATGGACCTCCTGTTGGCTGGCCTTGGTACTGCAGCAGAACTTACAAGGCAGGGAAAACAGATGTGCGGGTTATGCAACAAAACACCAGCACACGTGTGGAGGCAGCGCGCCTGATTAATGAGGTTCTCCCTCTGGAATGGGCTACTTGTACAGTTGACCATATCAATTACAGCCTGAACTATTTCAGGCCAAAGGTTTGAAAACAAAAACCTGTGTTATTTTGTTTTGTACTGTAGTGTACTGTGTAAAAACAGTTACAAAAACTCACATATTTAATGGAGGTATGAGATCTCCGAATTCTTGTTTTAGGGCTGTTTTATTGCTAACCATGTGCCGCTTAAGGGTTGTTTTAGTGCCAACCATACACGTCAGAAATGTGAGATAATTTCACAAATATAATCCGAAGTCGAAGTCAATTTCAATCCCACGAAGATTTTCAATCAAAATATTACCGTTTGGTGCAAAAATGTTACATAATGCCCGTTTAACGGCCGGCTACGTTTGGAAACCAGGATGTGATCTGAACACGACAAGAAAGTCTCCTGTAGAGTTTGAGTTGAACTCCGTGAGTTAAATTGCCGGCGTCAGTTCCCACAGATGTGTGACGTGTGGTGGGTGGGAAGGCGGCGTTCATCCCAGCACCGGCGCCACCTCACATTACTGTACATTTCACGCACGAAAACCTCCACTTTAATTAAACTAAAAACGTTCCTACCTACCCAAGGGTGTCTAGAAAGTCTGCGAGTCTTCCCTGGTTATTATGACAGACTCATATTCCTCTGCGACGCTTCCTTAATGTGCTCATATTATAGATACATGATCTACTATCACAGTCCCAACATCAAAATTGTGCGTTTATTGAATGTACCTTTACCGCATTTCCGTGCTGATGCAGCCTTATCCACGCCCGGAATGACAATAATAGACATAAAGCCCAACATTCATGTCATTGATTGTGTGGTTTGTTGTACATCATCTTCAAATTACCTGCTAAAGATGGGATATTGCAGCCTACTCCTATATTGTGACCTGTGATGAACATAAATTGTTACTAGTATTTTTAAGTGTATTTTCGTTGGTATACTAATCTTAAAGCAGATATTGGAAGGAGGGAAATAGAAAAGACGTTAGTTTTATACCGTTCATAGCTGTAGCTCAAACTGTTACATGTAAAACATTTTCTATGCGGTGAATTGTAGTGATAAATCTTGCTTTCCAGACGTTCAGACAAAAGTTGATGCAATCCATAGCTTCCAGAACTAATGTTACGCTACCTCACTCAAAATCAGATATCTTTAATATGCTCCTTTCATGTCCTACTCAGTTATCAGTGAACGTTGGAATGCATATTTGAATCACTACAAAAGCGACACCATATTGTAAATAGCTGATATATCCCCTGAATTACAGAATGTAATAATACTCTTCCTAAGAAAACACAATAGATTAGCTCGTTAGAATCATATTTTAGTATTAGTTTGTGTATGTACCATTGACATTGTTGTTTCTTTGCCATACATTGTACCAGCTACGGTTGTTTAGCAATAAAGTTGATTGATTGATTGATATTATCAGGAAGTAGATGTGAAACAAAACAACGATAGCCGTTGCTGAAGAGGTTAAACTTGGTGACGAGGCAATACTTAAGTATTCAGTCACTCAAAAGCGATATATACCTAGCGATATGAAAATCATACCCCAAACAAGTTACAGTCACGTATGTCGTACAGTTCTTGGTCGTATGAATCGATCCAAAAAACGTCCTACGCAGGAATGTCCTTACTTAAGTTGTTGTCGAACAGTCATCATATACCTACACTGTATATGGTCTTTATGGACTGACAAATATATTAACTAGAAAGGCCGACATTTGCTTGAGAGCAAATGCAGCAGATGGCTTCACCACATCCCCCATACCGAAAATGGATCTATCCTACGATGGCTGCCAATAGTCTACACCCCCATGCAGCAATGGAACCTGCCAATGCCGGAAATAGCCAAAAAGCCCTATTCTACATAACTTTTTAAGTGGTGTATGTCAAAATCGTGAATGACATTCTTTGGACATGTGTCCAAGGTATCCCCATACCAAATTTCAGGTCAATCGGATTTAATATTAGGGCACAGGAGCCAAAAATGTACATTTTTGGTCCGAAAATAGCCAAAAAGCCCTATTTTACACAATTTTAAAGTAGTATATGTCAAAAGCGTGAATGGCATTCTTTGGACATGTGTCCAAGGTATCCCCATACCGAATTTCAGGTCATTCAGATTTAATATTAGGGCACAGGAGCCAAAAATGTACATTTTTGGTCCGAAAATAGCCAAAAAGCCTTATTTTTTCCAATTTTTAAGTGGTGTGTGTCAAAAGCTTGAATGACTTTTTGTAGACATATGTCCAAGGTATCCCCATACCAAATTTCAGGTCATTTTGTTTTAGTACCTGGGAACCAGATCTCAAAATGTATATTTTTTGCCTGAAAATGGCCAAAAAAACCCAAATAAAACAATTTTTCAAAAAATGAAAAAACGTCTGGGGGTATTGGTCCACTCTACGTCCATGCCAAATTTCAGGTCATTTGGCTGAAAAACGGCTGAGTTGAATCCCTTTAAAGAAATGGCAGGAGGAGAAGAAGAAGAAACATGAGGGAACACAATATGTCTTCACCACTTTGTGGTGAAGCCATAATGAGGGAACACAATATGTCTTCACCACTTTGTGGTGAAGCCATAAACATTCTGAGGAGGTAAAACATATAAATGTAATTCACGAAGCCGTTATCTTGTACGCGTACTTGTAAACTGATTTCTGTCTAATAACGACACACACCGGTATCCAACAGAAATGTCTCCACCAGACTAACTCCACGGGTTCAAAAACAGAATCTAGTCAAGTAGGGGGATAATTGGTCTGGGGAGGTTGGGAACCGTAAAGGTCCCTTTGACTGACTCTCGTAACCAATTATTATTCGAACTCCTCATGAAACTTGACAAACCGTGTATCATTAGCTCAATATGTTCGTATATCTATAACTGCGTCAAGAAGCGAGAAGAAATTGCTTTATTCATTATGAAATCTACGTGGTCATGAGGGTTGAGCAAATGGCACAGAATATGGTTTGGCGAATAATCTAGTCTTCAAGTTCATTTCTTTACAATTTCGTCTTTTTTCGTTTGATTTTGGCATTCTACGACATTGGTATAGTTTTTATTAATTTTTTTTGTAACTTAAGGTATATTTTTGCTCATTTTGCAACTGTTTTGTACGATTTACAGTATGGTTGAAAACGTTTTTTTTGGAAACGGCCGAAAATTCATGCGCGCGCGGAGTCATCCATATAATCAAATCAACATGGCCTTAGTATGTATAGTATGTAAGTGCCATTGCTGTATTCTTTTACCCTGTTTATTCATGACCTGTACTTAGCTTGTTAGAGCACAAATGTACAATAAAGGTCTTTCATTCAAATTATTACTTCAGTAAGCCGAACTCTACCGCCCGCACCTCCGTAACAAGGCCTGGTGACAAGATACGTTCTATTGCATCGTTTTGTGAAGGACACCTTGAGAAGGTAATTGATTTATCCAGCGCCTTGGGGTAAAAATAACAGAACGTATTTTACACACCAGAGTCTTGGCAATTAGAATTAGTAAGTAATGATTGAACAAGACATCTCGGGTGTGAAGATGCGTTAGTGACAGTAAAATATGTAATTAAGTTTTTCAATGTCGTACTCACTTTTCAAGGTCGAACGTATGTTACATGCAGATGTTCAACTTAATCACGTACAACATTGATTGGTAACTTATTACTAGGTGAAAAATAGAAATGTATAGAAGAAAAAAACACGAAGAAGGTTTATTTTTTATTCCAACATGTAATCACCAGACGTGGTGACGGCACACTCAAGTTTTTCAACTTATATTAATGCCGCCAACAACACAGGGGACAAATACATGACAGGACAGTACTCATTTTGGCATTGTATACTGGCCTTTTGTCTTCCCTTTTATGTATGAATACTGTGATTCATAAAGAATCCTCCAAATTTATTGATAAATTTATACAGAGTCCAAACCCCCTGCATGAAATTAACCTGTTCCAAATTTCTACAGAAATAAATCCTGTTGTTTGGAATTTTATTGCTGTGTTAACTATGCAAAAGTCTACAATTTCTTTTCTGATTTTGAAACGTTGGGCATGAATAGAGACATTACTTTGAATTTCTTAAGGATGAGGCAAGCCATAGTAACGTTAGTAATCGATTCAGTATTCAATGTCTATTGTAACTTTCGAGCATATGTTAGATAATATAGTTAATATAATATAGATAATATATGTTAGATAATATACTGTAAAAGATGTGATATGTAATGAGATTTTTGTATTTGATATCCTAATCAACAGCGAAATGTACTGCTTCGTTATTTTGTTGGTAATGAGATAAAGGTTGAAGCAACGTTAATGGCTCTTGAGTGATTTTGTGTATAACTGATTAATTGATATAAAGAACAATTAACATGTATGTGAGAGAGATATGTTTAGGGATTTGGCAGGACCTAGCANCCAAAAATGTACATTTTTGGTCCGAAAATAGCCAAAAAGCCTTATTTTTTCCAATTTTTAAGTGGTGTATGTCAAAAGCTTGAATGACTTTTTGTACACATATGTCCAAGGTATCCCCATACCAAATTTCAGGTCATTTTGTTTTAGTACCTGGGAACCAGATCTCAAAATGTATATTTTTTGCCTGAAAATGGCCAAAAAAACCCAAATAAACAATTTTCAAAAAAATAGAAAAAACGACTCGGGGTATTGGCCCACTCTACCTCCATGCCAAATTTCAGGTCATTTGGCCGAAAAACGGCAGAGATGAATCCATTTAAAGAAATGGCAGGAGGAGAAGAAGAAGAAACATGAGGGAACACAATATGTCTTCACCACTTTGTGGTGAAGCCATAATGAGGGAACACAATATGTCTTCACCACTTTGTGGTGAAGCCATAAACATTCTGAGGAGGTAAAACATATAAATGTAATTCACGAAGCCGTTATCTTGTACGCGTACTTGTAAACTGATTTCTGTCTAATAACGACACACACCGGTATCCAACAGAAATGTCTCCACCAGACTAACTCCACGGGTTCAAAAACAGAATCTAGTCAAGTAGGGGGATAATTGGTCTGGGGAGGTTGGGAACCGTAAAGGTCCCTTTGACTGACTCTCGTAACCAATTATTATTCGAACTCCTCATGAAACTTGACAAACCGTGTATCATTAGCTCAATATGTTCGTATATCTATAACTGCGTCAAGAAGCGAGAAGAAATTGCTTTATTCATTATGAAATCTACGTGGTCATGAGGGTTGAGCAAATGGCACAGAATATGGTTTGGAGAATAATCTAGTCTTCAAGTTCATTTCTTTACAATTTCGTCTTTTTTCGTTTGATTTTGGCATTCTACGACATTGGTATAGTTTTTATTAATTTTTTTTGTAACTTATGGTATATTTTTGCTCATTTTGCAACTGTTTTGTACGATTTACAGTATGGTTGAAAACGTTTTTTTTGGAAACGGCCGAAAATTCATGCGCGTCATCCATATAATCAAATCAACATGGCCTTAGTATGTATAGTATGTAAGTGCCATTGCTGTATTCTTTTACCCTGTTTATTCATGACCTGTACTTAGCTTGTTAGAGCACAAATGTACAATAAAGGTCTTTCATTCAAATTATTACTTCAGTAAGCCGAACTCTACCGCCCGCACCTCCGTAACAAGGCCTGGTGAAAAGATACGTTCTATTGCATCGTTTTCTGAAGGACACCTTGAGAAGGTAATTGATTTATCCAGCGCCTTGGGGTAAAAATAACAGAACGTATTTTACACACCAGAGTCTTGGCAATTAGAATTAGTAAGTAATGATTGAACAAGACATCTCGGGTGTGAAGATGCGTTAGTGACAGTAAAATATGTAATTAAGTTTTTCAATGTCGTACTCACTTTTCAAGGTCGAACGTATGTTACATGTAGATGTTCAACTTAATCACGAACAACATTGATTGGTAACTTATTACTAGGTGAAAAATAGAAATGTATAGAAGAAAAAAACACGAAGAAGGTTTATTTTTTATTCCAACATGTAATCACCAGACGTGGTGACGGCACACTCAAGTTTTTCAACTTATATTAATGCCGCCACCAACACAGGGGACAAATACATGACAGGACAGTACTCATTTTCACCCGAGTTAAGTGGGGAAAGTCGTGTAAAGTGCCTTTCCCAAGGGCACAAGATGGGTGGCATGTCAGGACTCGAACTCGGGACCTCTAGGTTCCGAGTCGCGCACTCTGCTACTACGCCACACGACCCCACAAGGTTGCTGCTTCAGCCGAAAAGCCACGTTCTGAATCGATCGCTTTTCAAACGAGTGTTCCTTGCAGAGCGTATCACTCCGCCATCCCTAGCAACGACGTTGCTAAGGACGACATTTTCACACAACGTAACTTTATAGATTTGTCCAAAATGACCACCCACCCTTCAAAGGTACTTCAAACAATGGTACATAAGTCATGCTTTCTATCTGAATTTAGGTTATGTAACAAATTGTCTGTCCATGAGAAAAGAAACATTTTATTGGCGACGCCTCAGGGGCGGAGGCATTTTTTTACAGTACTACGATCGCTTTGAAAGAATTTCAAAAATTGCACGAATGTATTTCCTAGGGAATTGATTTTCAGGTAGCCTCCGGCCTTGTGGTCAGCGGACCAAGCAGGAAAGGCCTATGTTACCATGCCTGTAAAAGGCACCTTTTCGGGCAAACTGTGGCTTTCTGCACACAGAATATTAATGATTGTCTTTATTGATATTTCAAATATGTTTTCATCTATCAAGAGAGAACAAATCCATTTGCTTATAAGAAAGAACAAAGGGTAGCATATTCAAGCTTATAATGTTTCAAATATGTTGTTAGTTTCAACTACAAAATGTATATGATGCTGGTCATTTTTTATAACTTAACTGTGTGATACATGTAACAGTGATGTTTTGTGTAAGGAATTTTATTCACTTTTTGTTTTCTATTATGTATGTTTGTGTCAGTCTTTTTTATTTTTCTTTGCCTTCACGATGCTGTTGCATTGTCTGACGGTTTATTCTGTGTGACTATTGCTACCACTGTTTTTGTAGGTCAAAAAATATTGTGAAGAGTGAAAACTTAGGGATATGTTAAGAAAATTAGAGGAAGACCCTAGCCCGAAAATTTATCTCAAGTAGCACTGCACCAGGTTTCTTGTAAGGTTGGAGAAATGTTTTTTAAGTAAAAGAATACTTCTTGTGGATGCCTATAATCTTTATGTAGAAAATATACTGATTATGACACATTTTATTTTGATTCCCGTTGGCTTTTGGTTGGAGTATTAAATGATTTAGGAAACTTTATTTTGGTTCACAAAAGTTCGAATTAACACCAAAGTTTAATGTTATACTCTAGATATTGTGATATTATAGAATCTCTTCATTTGACATTGTACATGTATAATGGCCTTTTGCCTTCCCTTTTATGTATGAATACTGTGATTTAGCAAAAATCCTCCGAATTTATTGATAAATTTATACAGAGTCCAAACCCCCTGCATGAAATTAATCTGTTCCAAATTTCTACAGAAATAAATCCTGTTGTTTGGAATTTTACTGCTGTGTTAAGTATGCAAAAGTCTACAATTTCTTGTTCTGATTTTGACACGTTGGACATGAATAGAGACATTACTTTGCCTTTCTTAAGGATGAGGCAACCCATAGTAACGTTAGTATTCGATTCAGTATTCAATGTCTAGTTTTGTCTACTGTAACTTTCGAGCATATGTTAAATGATATATGTACTGTAAAAGATGTGATATGTAATGAGACTTTTGTGTTTGATATCCCAATCAACAGCGAAATGTACTACTTCGTTATTTTGTTTGGTAATGAGATAAAGGTTGAAGCAACGTTAATGGCTTTCGGGTAATTTTGTGTATAACTGATTAATTGATATAAAGAACAATTAACATGTATGTGAGAGAGATATGTTTAGGGATTTGGCAGGACCTAGCACTTTTAGAAATAAACAAATGCTCCAGTGTAAAACTCGGGACATGAGGACCTGTCATTGTATTATACTATGTTAAACCAGGATAAGTCAAGTCGACGTAAGTCAAGTGTCAATTTCCTTGTGAGGAATTTCACATACTTTATATAGCCTAAACAATGAACAATCGGCGGGGTTAGCCTGGATATCAGACCCACGTTTGGTCCAGAGTTAGTTCAGGCCTAACAGAGGGTTGGTGGGGGTATAATTGTCTCTGGTCCTGGAGCGGAGGAACTGGCTTGGCACCCAGTCTGGCACCCAGGCTACCGCAGGGTCAGGAACAGATGCATGGGCCATGGAGTGGTTGTAGACATCCCTTTAGTCTATACGTCCATGATATATAGCAGGCATTTCTCTCACAATCCCAGCCGGAAAGGTGACCAAGTGGTAAGGCCATACCGTGTCATGGAGCGGGGTGTTGGCGGCAAATGTTGGGTTAATTAAGGTCAGGGACGTTTTCACCATGTACATGTACGTATCAAACCGTAAATACTTCCAGCTCTTCATTGATGTCAATGTGGAGTCATCAAGTGGTAAATGTACCAGTCACTCACAGACGATGTCCTACTTGTAAAGATACTGTAGAAGATGAAATACACTTTCTATTATCATGTCCGTCCTACACCTAAGAAAGAGAAACACTTAGTTAGTAATGCGATCACCAACAAGGCACATATAACATTACCTAAAACAATCTCAGATACTTTAAATTTACTCTACTCATGTCATGTTCCGACGAAACTTCCCCGTATATAGGCCAGTATATATACAAAGCTTTAGATAAAAGAAATCATATTTAATATATCCGATTCAACCAACTGATGTACACTCTAGTGTATACAGTCATATATAGAACTTAAGACATGTACATTATCATGTAAGCCATGCTCCATATATATACATGTTCTATATTACCTTTTTGAAATAGTATAATGTTATTTTCGATACATAGAACTTGTAGGTATCACTGTAGACGTTAGAGTAGATGTTAGCTAGATATTTAGTACTGAAGAGTTTGCCATGCATTGTACCAGTTACAATTGTTGTGCATTAAAGATTGACTTGATTGATTGACTTGGTAAAACTGTCTCCGTTCCCAATTGTATCGATCAATGTTGATAACATTAAGCGTTTCACGCTCAAAACAATAAATCGATTCCTACCTGAATGGGAAAGGTGCTGCAAAGACAAAGTTGAAGATGAGTACCATTTTGTAATGATATGTCCCTACTATAACGAAGAAAGGGGAAAAAAACAGCAATGTGAAATGTAACATTCCTTTATAACATATATACATGTATTAAAGTTAGATTAGTACACTAGTAGAAATAGTTTATAGTTATTAAGTGTTATTTGCCACACATTGTATCCAATGCAATTGTTGCACAATAAACTTGACTTGACTTGACTCTGGAACAGTGAAAATGGGACAATCTAGCGCCGTGTTGTTACGAGTAGTTGTCTAGTTTATAACTCACACACTCAAATAGACAAACTACAAGTTGTGCAGAATCGAGCGGCTAGGCTGGCAACAGGTGCACGTTGGGATGCCGACTTAGATATCTTACACACCCAGTTAAACTGGCCCTCAGTCAAAGAGAGATTGTTTACCGGCACAATCAACACATTCCATAAAGTAGTAACAGAGAAACAGCCTAGATGTATTTTCAATAGATTAAACACAATTAATTGGGCACATTCGCACAAAACTAGACTGGCACAAAAAGGAGCATTCCAGCAATCTAAACCAAGAACCAACGCCATGACTCGGACTTTCGCACACAGGTGCATTAAAACATACAACACTTTGCCTACTCACATCACATCCTCAAACCCACGAACGTTTAAAGAAAATATCTGGAACTGGACAAAAACACATAAAAACATGCACACACCAATTAAAGCTATATTATGTAGAATTTTGACTATTTTAGGAATCTTTCTTTTACACATTTTCTTGCTCTTTACACCTACCTGACTTCATGATGACATTTGGGGATTAACATATCAACGTCGTTTCGCCGCAAATACGCGTTGGAAAACTGCGCACTCCGCGGCGCTAGCGCGGATCGCGGCCATGTTTGTTTACTTCCGACCGCGTCCGAACATTCCCGAATCCAGCCGAACCGCTGGTCACCGTAGAACACGTTATTCTCTAAAATACGGCATATGCCGGGTCACGATTTAACAACTGTCAATAGTGCAACAAAAACACCTTAGACATACATAACGTTATACTTTTTCATATCTACAGGATTTGCCTAGTACAACAATGTAGATATTTCGTGCATTACAAAATGACACCGATCGTTATGGCCTTCCAAATATTAGCATTTTTGGTCAGTTTATCTGTGCTTATCTTTTTTTACTGGCCAACTGGATCCCATTAGCTAATACCACAGTGTGATAGCCCACATCTTCACCTTTACATCGATACCAAAGTCCCCTGGTTAGTTTTAGGACAAACGGGTTTTCCCCAAAGAAAACCGCGACGGTACGGTGCACACATCGCGGTGACGAAATTTTAGCTCAGTTGTAGCTACCGGCGCACACCATTCTGAGTTTCCGCAACATTTTGATACATTTAGCGTAATGTCATAAACTTCGTTCCTTGGTATGAGAAACTGTATGAATGTGGTTACCACATGCAATATGATAAGTGACATGATAACTTTCAAGTATATACAAAAAGAGGATTTTAGATTAGGTACTGACCCTTCAAAAATTGGCAAATTTGAAGTCAATCGGCTTCGAACTCCAGCATTCGAAAGCGTTCGAACCATGGAACCCAGACACGCGCCGGAAGTTGCCGAAGATTTCCGAACGAAAACCGTTGTTTGTTTACATTCTATTTATTGTGGCACAAATAAATACGTCGGGCCTTGCGCACCTTATTCTCGCGCTGTGCTGAGTTGCCGAAAAGGCGAAATAGCGACGCTAATATGTTGAAAGTTATCGAAAATGACAATCTAGATGAGAAAATTTCAATTATTTGTATTTTCAGTTTTTGCGCGAAAATCCTACATAATATCACTTTAACACCTGGTGGTAAACATTTTGAATGTATTTTGTACAAATTCGTGACCTCTGACCTCTCAGACATTTAGTACATAGTTGTATTAATTGATGTATTAATTGATGCTTAATGTGTAATTTACTTAAGGGTTAATGTCCCGCCCCGAGGTGAATATGGTGTGATAAAGCCTTGTCAGTTGCTATAACCACCGAATAAAGCCACCAAGTGAGCGCAGCGAACGAGGTGGCTTTATGAGGTGGTTATAGCAACTGACAAGGCTTTATCACACCATATTCACCGAGAAAGGGCGGGCCATTAACACTATTATCATATAGCTTACACGATAGCCTATCCAAACTGATGCAGTGAAGAGTCACACAATGTACCCCTTGCACATGCTGAATAGAACACAGAATATCTGTTCCGTCTGAAGTCACCTGAGGTCACTGGGGGGTTCCTGTTCTATGTCTTCTATCTGGGTCACAGGCAGGGAACAGGTGTTCTTATGGGAGTCATTGGAACACAACTCAAGCTATTTTTGGATTTTTTAGAAGTAGAGCCGTGTTCTATTGGGTCACCTGAGGTCATATGCGGGTGATTATTCATTTTGTTTAATGTATGGATTGGGATGAATAAATACCCGATTTTGACTCTATTTGTGACATTACGGCGACATAAAGAATGTGGAATGGAGCCTTCTGATTGGTCAACGTCACCCGGCTATATGATAATATTAATTGATGCTTAATGTGTAATTTACAATGTTGATAAGATAAGTTGATAGCAGTTAAATATGTATGTAAATAATAGTTAATGTATTTTATGTAAAGGACTCCAGGGAAAATAGCGATGTATCATTACTAATGGAGCTTCCTAAATAAACAAACAGACAAACAAACAAACAAACGTTTGCAGACGTTGGACTCCATGATCGTAGACTTATTTCCGAGCATTGTTCCACGATTCAACAACAATTTGTTCCTACCTACTAAACTTTTTACATTGCTCTGACAAACCTTTCCTAGTTGACTAATACCAACGTAGAATGTTGAATATTAACATTACATTTACTCGCATTGTATACTGTATTCCACGGTGCATCAACACCAAGCGGCTCAAAAGCGCCACTTAACGATCCAAATATTATTACAAGAAAAGGAAGGGGTGCTGCAGAACCACCCTGATCGCCAGATGTCCCCAATATTCAATCAGGGTGATGTCCAGGTATATATGTAATATAAAGGCGCACATGAAACCCACTAACTTAGTCCTGTGTTTGCCATAATATGGCAAGAAATTGGACATAGTAAAAATGTAAGGAACTCCAAGGGAGATGAAAAAAAAAGAACTCCTGGTATTCACAGCTACCACCCTATTCATTGAGGAAATCAACAGCTAATACCAATACCAAGCATCGGTAGATGGTTTATTTTGAAAACAGAGTGAAACATCGGAGGTGATATCTGATTGATACCACATTGCTTTGGTAAGTTTTTTGGTAAGTTTTGAAATACCCCTTGTTCTACAATGTCCAATTCATTGCCACCACTGCCTAGGTGTCCCAGGTATATTATGTATGTCCCAGGTATGTGACTGGTTTATTGATGTCAATGTAAAACAGTTTTGCAGAACCCAGGGGTTCTGAATTGCACTGTTACTCGCAATTACAAAGTTTTGGCGGCGGCGTTTTTATTTCGCCAGAACGGGTGATCGGCCCGTCCGGAGGTGACAGGCCGTTGCCTAGCAACAGGTAAGATGATTGATGTGGCTGCCACGGCTACACGTGTCGCCGCCGGTCCAAGCTTATGCGCCTGACCGACGCACCTGGGCGAGAGGTATATCCTGCCGCTAAAAGATTATCTCTCTTTATTTTCTTTCTTTTGTTATTACCAAAAACCAGTCTCGTAATACATTTCAATGGAGAGGCCGGTTTTTGGTGGTTTTTCTTCCTTTACGGGCGCAAATGATCCCCTGGCCCGGCGGTTTTCCGCCCGGCAGAAAGCTATCGCCTAGATGCATCGATCAAGCGCAAAAGTTTTGGCGGCGGCGTTTTTATTTCGCCAGAACGGGTGATCGGCCCGTCCGGAGGTGACAGGCCGTTGCCTAGCAACAGGTAAGATGATTGATGTGGCTGCCACGGCTACACGTGTCGCCGCCGGTCCAAGCTTACGCGCCTGACCGACGCACCTGGGCGAGAGGTATATCCTGCCGCTAAAAGATTATCTCTCTTTATTTTCTTTCTTTTGTTATTACCAAAAACCAGTCTCGTAATACATTTCAATGGAGAGGCCGGTTTTTGGTGGTTTTTCTTCCTTTACGGGCGCAAATGATCCCCTGGCCCGGCGGTTTTCCGCCCGGCAGAAACCTATCGCCTAGATGCATCGATCAAGCGCAAAAGTTTTGGCGGCGGCGTTTTTATTTCGCCAGAACGGGTGATCGGCCCGTCCGGAGGTGACAGGCCGTTGCCTAGCAACAGGTAAGATGATTGATGTGGCTGCCACGGCTACACGTGTCGCCGCCGGTCCAAGCTTATGCGCCTGACCGACGCACCTGGGCGAGAGGTATATCCTGCCGCTAAAAGATTATCTCTCTTTATTTTCTTTCTTTTGTTATTACCAAAAACCAGTCTCGTAATACATTTCAATGGAGAGGCCGGTTTTTGGTGGTTTTTCTTCCTTTACGGGCGCAAATGATCCCCTGGCCCGGCGGTTTTCCGCCCGGCAGAAACCTATCGCCTAGATGCATCGATCAAGCGCAAAAGTTTTGGCGGCGGCGTTTTTATTTCGCCAGAACGGGTGATCGGCCCGTCCGGAGGTGACAGGCCGTTGCCTAGCAACAGGTAAGATGATTGATGTGGCTGCCACGGCTACACGTGTCGCCGCCGGTCCAAGCTTATGCGCCTGACCGACGCACCTGGGCGAGAGGTATATCCTGCCGCTAAAAGATTATCTCTCTTTATTTTCTTTCTTTTGTTATTACCAAAAACCAGTCTCGTAATACATTTCAATGGAGAGGCCGGTTTTTGGTGGTTTTTCTTCCTTTACGGGCGCAAATGATCCCCTGGCCCGGCGGTTTTCCGCCCGGCAGAAACCTATCGCCTAGATGCATCGATCAAGCGCAAAAGTTTTGGCGGCGGCGTTTTTATTTCGCCAGAACGGGTGATCGGCCCGTCCGGAGGTGACAGGCCGTTGCCTAGCAACAGGTAAGATGATTGATGTGGCTGCCACGGCTACACGTGTCGCCGCCGGTCCAAGCTTATGCGCCTGACCGACGCACCTGGGCGAGAGGTATATCCTGCCGCTAAAAGATTATCTCTCTTTATTTTCTTTCTTTTGTTATTACCAAAAACCAGTCTCGTAATACATTTCAATGGAGAGGCCGGTTTTTGGTGGTTTTTCTTCCTTTACGGGCGCAAATGATCCCCTGGCCCGGCGGTTTTCCGCCCGGCAGAAACCTATCGCCTAGATGCATCGATCAAGCGCAAAAGTTTTGGCGGCGGCGTTTTTATTTCGCCAGAACGGGTGATCGGCCCGTCCGGAGGTGACAGGCCGTTGCCTAGCAACAGGTAAGATGATTGATGTGGCTGCCACGGCTACACGTGTCGCCGCCGGTCCAAGCTTATGCGCCTGACCGACGCACCTGGGCGAGAGGTATATCCTGCCGACTAAAAGATTATCTCTCTTTATTTTCTTTCTTTTGTTATTACCAAAAACCAGTCTCGTAATACATTTCAATGGAGAGGCCGGTTTTTGGTGGTTTTTCTTCCTTTACGGGCGCAAATGATCCCCTGGCCCGGCGGTTTTCCGCCCGGCAGAAACCTATCGCCTAGATGCATCGATCAAGCGCAAAAGTTTTGGCGGCGGCGTTTTATTTCGCCAGAACGGGTGATCGGCCCGTCCGGAGGTGACAGGCCGTTGCCTAGCAACAGGTAAGATGATTGATGTGACTGCCACGGCTACACGTGTCGCCGCCGGTCCAAGCTTATGCGCCTGACCGACGCACCTGGGCGAGAGGTATATCCTGCCGCTAAAAGATTATCTCTCTTTATTTTCTTTCTTTTGTTATTACCAAAAACCAGTCTCGTAATACATTTCAATGGAGAGGCCGGTTTTTGGTGGTTTTTCTTCCTTTACGGGCGCAAATGATCCCCTGGCCCGGCGGTTTTCCGCCCGGCAGAAACCTATCGCCTAGATGCATCGATCAAGCGCAAAAGTTTTGAACTCGCCAAAATAGGTCTGTATCTCATGCCAACAGTGCTTGACCGCATTGCTCAGCATTAGAAAGGTGTATTCGTCCGACCTTAGCTCGGATGCCGTAACTTTTTAATCAAATCTTGTCAGTTAGAAGCAAGTTTTTATTTAAAATCTTTTTTTTTCCACGTTAAAGTTAAGAAAGAGAAATTATCATCAACTTTTACATAGTTTTTAGTAGGCCTATGGTTTTTTTAGACCGGACTCTTTTAGACACTACACACGCGGAGGAGGACATGTTTAAAGCACTTCTGTCAGGTCTGTGCCATGATATCATATTACGTGCATTCGCCAGCTGCCGTATTATCACGGTGAACTGTCGAAATTGGTATAAAACTTTGTGAACGCTTCATAGACCTTGTACTACCTGGGTCTTCTGGGGCCCCCAAACCGTCTAAATTATTGATTCTTTTGACCTGTCCGTTTTATATCGCCGATGTAAAACAGACAGGTCAAAAGAATCAAGTTGAATGAAAGAGTGAAACGGTTGAAAGTGTTGCCAGCTTCCTGATCCCTTCAGGTTATTTAACAGAGGTTGTATACTGTAATGTATAAAAGAAACTGACGACCAACTTACTACCTAGCCTGGGTACCATCCCCAGTAGTATATTCGCAAACTCTATAACCAGTTATAGAGTTTGCGAATATACTACTGGGGATGGTACCCAGGCTACTTACTACCGGGTCTGTGGTAAGATGACGTTGTTGTCTACGATGATTACGATTAGTATGGTCACGGTGAAAATAAAACCTCTTGATTTTTATTTCACATGATCTTCTTTTCCTTTGATTGATATTGGCATTCTTCGCCATTATTATCGTTTTCCTTTTTTTAAAATCATTAATATAGTTGATACTTATTATGCAGCTGCGTTGTACGATAGAGTCGTGAACATCCGTGAAACCCTCACGACAAGATGATAATGTACGATTTACAGTTGGTATGGTCGAAAATTTTATTTTGGGGGAACGGACGAAAGTTCATGCGCACGTTTCATCCATGTAATCAGATCAACTTGGCCTTATGTCTAAAGCCCTGGTCACAACCCGCCGCACGTGCTTCTGCGTGCTGTCTACGTGCAAAAACGTGGGCAAACGCAGGGCATTGGTGCGTGGCAAGTACCGCCTCCGTACGGAATCCTACAGATTTTGGAGCACGCAGACACACCGTAGAACTTTAAGTACATGTAAAACTTTTTCTACGTGCGGTCTGCGGATTCACCACCCGTGCGTGCGAGTACGTGCGACGTTGTAAGCACGTACAAGTACTCACTTACCACTTGCGCAACATACGATGCACGCAACCGCTCACGGCCAGACTTGGCGTGCAGATCACACTCTTACACCTTGCGAAACCGTGCGAGTGACGTGCGTCGATGCCACTCCTTCCCCACGTTTTCAGAAAAAACGTAGCAGACGTAGCCTCCCAAAAACGTACGGACAAAAAGCACGTACGGCGGGTTGTGACCGTAGCTTAACGGAAGCAGCACGTGGCCACCACGTGACACGCCACGTGCCGTTCGAACAGGTAACACGTAACCTTGGAGACTGAGAATTCGAATGTTTTTAAGAACGTACCTGTTGGTCTTCGAACGTCGAACGTATCTGTTGGTCTTACTTTGAATGTTTCATTTTGTGATCAAACATCCGTACAACCAGTCACGCCAGGACGAGTGTGCAGGCGACTAGACAATACTACCGTAAACCGTAAGTAGAGTGTTTATTGTTTAGACATATCAAGCATGCTTCTCGTTTTTAACTGCGGTCACTTTAGTCGTATGTTGTCGTACGATGTCGTAGGATTTCTAAATAGACTATGAGAAAAACGCCCGCCGACAAGAATTTAAGACAGTCTTTTTCGTAGCAAGCCATTTGAATTTTCTACCTTGTACCACGACTTGCCCAAGCTAAGAACGCCCCTAGTCTGCGATTGTGTGACGATTGTACGACAAACTTTACCGGGAGCATACTTAGTACTTTTCTGATGCCATTTGTAACTTAACAACAGCTTTCGGTACCCACTGAAATAGGCAACGTTAGGTGTAGAATTCGGAAAATAAACAAAATAAAAACAGTCAATGTTCTAAAGAAAGTTCTAAATAAACAAAAGGTAACTGACAAGGTTCTACAAACATTCTAAATGGTGTTCTAAATAAACAAATGGTAACTGACAAGGTTCTACAAACATTCTAAATAGTAAAATAAACAAAAGGTAACTGTCAAAACTTTTGAAATACGTTCAAAAAAGGGTAAGCAAAGGAAGGAAATAACTAAAAAAAGTGATGATGAAGGAAAGATATCAACAACATTTTCGGGCAAGTACCAGTGGTTTTTCTTCTGTCATTTACCACCACAACAATCACAACGGACATTCCTTTCATGTAGATAGTACTGATATTTTAGACCGTGAGTCCAGATGGTTTGAGCGGGGGTACATTTAAGGGAGGCTATCTACGAGCATGTTTATCGGCCGTCTTTGAATTGAAAGGACATCGCTTTACAACGCATTTAATCATATTCAGACACTTTGTGTATTGTATTTTTGCCGTACTTTCGTTTTTAATTAGTTATTTTCTTCACTTTTTTGAATGAACCTTTGGTAGTTACCTTTTGTTTATTTAGAACACTATTTAGAATGTTTGTAGAACCTTGTCAGTTACCTTTTGTTTATCTAGAACCTTCTTCAGAACATTGACTGTTTTTATTTTTGTTTATTTAGAACTTTATTGTTGTTCCGTAAATTCCTCTGTACTGGTGAAGGGTGTCGGATGTACACCTGGAAGTTGAAACGTCTACTGATTAAAAATGCATCCAGTTTGAGAAGACTAAACTACTTTCTTATTGTTAATCTTATGTTTTTTTCCAATGTATTAGACGAACGTTTTCACTTTGACCGGTTCGGACGTCACAGTACAGACGCACGGAAACTGTGAGTAGAACGCTTACTGATTATACATAAATACATACATACATACATACACACACACACACACACACACACACACACACACACACACACACACATACATACATGCATACATACATACACACACACACATACATACATACATACACACATACATACATACATACATACATACACACATACATACATACATGCATATTACATACTGCTAGCCGCGGCGACTGATGCAGGGCTTTTCTTGCTTGCAGTCCTTTACATTTTGCTTGCAGTCTTTTACATTAGGCCACAGCAAGTAATTTTTATGGATGACATCCGCGCGAGCATTGATTTTAGCCTGATTTTGGAAGAAAAGGCTCTGATTTAATGTCTTGTTTCTTACTTTTATGCAGTGATATGTGATACTGGCTGTGTATAGTGATGTTCCCACTGAATCAAAACCATTTGTACCATGATTGAGTCAAAATTTTAAAATGTAGGAACCTTGTTTTTTTCGGCCCGCCTTGTTTTTTTTCGCCCGCTCGCATTAGATTTGGAGTCTGCGGAGGATGTCATCCATAAAATTTACATGCTGTGGCCTTAGCTCTAACAACAGTCGCGGAGCGGTGCATTGGGCCAAATGAACAAACATCAAACATGCGATCCTTCGTGCCTAAACACTTTGAGACCAAAGTTTGCACGTCCCTAGATTCCTAACAGCCTTTCCTAGCGTGCCGGTTTTTTTTTTTGGGTTGGGGGTCGGTCAACCGGCCCCTGCGCGAGTCGTACCGCCACTTTTTGCGATCGCTCCCCATGTAAAACATATTAACAGTTGGCCACCATTTTTAATTGGAATCAGCTGCCTGCCAATTTGTCGCTACTTTTCTGATAAGGTATTTTAATGGGTCAGAAAAGTAGCGGCACATTTGAAAGTAGATGATTCAGCGCGCGGCTGACCAAGATGGCGGCCACTCGGCTTATGAATACACGGGGAGCGATCGCAAATACTGGCGGTACGAGTCGTGCAGGGGCCGGTTGGCGCACAAAACACCCCGGCACGTTAGGTAAGGCTGTTAGGAATCTAGGGACGTGCAAATTTCGACCTCAAATTGTTCCGGCACGGTAAAACGCATGTTTGTTCATTTGGCCCAACAGCCCAATGCACCGCTCCGCGACTGTTGATATGTAAAAGACTGCAAGCAAGAGAAGCCCTGCAACTGAGTCGCCGCGGCTAACATACTGGATATTCCGACCAACAGTTCTCATTCTCCGGGGCGGCCACATTTGTCGTAGATCGTCGTACAATTTTGATGCCGCTGGATTTTTAAATGCACTGTGATAAAACCATTACCGCCGACAAGGATGTATATTTTAGCAGTCTTTTCTGTTGAATTTGACACTTGAATTTTGTTGTCTCATCTCGTAGCTTGTGATCGTGCGACGATCGTTGGACGAATGTGACCAGACCCACTAGTACTTATTGACTTTTCTAGTGCCATCTGTCATTCAAGAACAGTTTTTGATACATTTTGTCCGCTAGACTACGTACTAGCAGCTAGTACACATAGTTTAAAATTGCAATTATTCTACTAGTACATGTTCGTCAAACGTATGTATAGACAACTTCTTACGTAAAATAGAAATAGAGAAGCATTTTATTTCTTTGCTAGTACATACTTTTGATAATCTAGATAGTTTCTTCAGATAACATGTAATGTGGCAAATGGCTCGAAATTTTCGTGTCTTTAGTGTACTATTACATGATTACGTCACAGTTTACCGCAATGAATGTTGGGACAGTTTGTGGTCAATCGATGTTTACATTGTACAGGAGTGCATAGCGCGGTGTGTGTTTGTGTAGCCTTTGTACTACTTTCTTCTACTGTCACAACTAAATCACCCATTACGGCATGTAATGATGTACCAACAATACTAGACACAGCAAAAATCCAACACACCTGACTTTGAAAACTTACAATGATATTTATTATCTAACTGACCGTTCTAGAATGTTCTTTAGAGCAGGTAAACAAACTGTGACGTAATAATGTAATAGGTCCATTTATGCTGTTAGAGCTAGTTTATTGATGTCAAAATTATCTTTTTGGTTATTTCTGTTTTCTGACATAGAAAGTCGCTAGTCGCTTCTTGCCTTTGTGACGTTGATGAACATACCTAGGTACTTTCTGTTACTAAAACATGTATGATGCGACCCCTTGTATGTTTGCATGTAGAAAAATGATCCCTGAAGGAAAGAAGAGGAAGCTAGAGGAACTCTGGGCACGTGGGCTTTGGAGTGTGGACCCTCACTGCCCCAGGCTATCTGCACTTATGAAGGAAGCAGTGGGCGTCGGCCTTTCTCCTGCCCAGGTCAAAGTAAGCCGACTTCTTCACTATCATCATTGCGAATCTGCCATTTTCGTCCGTGTTTTGTAGTAGTAATATGTTAAATTCTGTTTAAACAAGCGACACGAAGCAGACTGTACCAACTAAATCATCGTCTCGTTGCATCTACAGGAGTTCATCTACCGCAAGAGGAAAGCTACAGGCGTGACTCACTGGGAGCAGGAGGAAGTCGACATGAGGATGCTCATTGCCTTGACCGTGAGTAAAAATAGACTTTTCTTTAGCAACTGGATCATCTAGTAAGTATGTACGGTTTTAACTTGGGTCCTATTTTGCCCTTATGATGTGAGGAAATGCCTGAACTAGTTTTTTTTACATGTTTAAAGTTAAAACTTTTGATCCAACACAAAAAAATTCTGCCACCTAGAGCTTTCAACCAGTCACTCTGGTCTTCCTCAGTAGACTGACCCAGTGAAGCTTGTCACGTGGCTTCTTTGAAGTGTGACGTCAACACTGGGTCAATGGATCTGGTAGACGATGTCGGCCCCCGTTGCGGTTCAATGTGTTGGATCAAAAGTTTTAAATTTAAACAGTCATGTAACTACCAACACAGATGAACTTTCGTGAGATTTTTTTACATGCATTGCAGTGCCGGAAATTTATTCTATCGCTAATACATTGTTCACTCACGCTGAAAGGGGAGCCCATGGACTAGATGTCTCGGACACTGTTGTTATATTTCATTCTTATACATGGGTTCTTTTCCCTGACATTTGTTTGTTCTACTCATCATATCATTAATTTTATTCAAATGGACTGAAGATGTAAAGAGAAACTTTCTTGTGTTTGTGCAGCTCGGCGAACTGAGGGTCAAGCGGGGCACATCCCTCCAGGACGAGGTGGAAACAATCATGACGGCTTTGACTGGTGAGTTGCTGCTCGTAATGTCACCATATAAAGTTGATGCCTGTTTTCCTGTCATTTCCGCATATATTACCAAGAAAATAGACACCCACCTTTTGTAATACTGATCTCGCGGGGGGACACCGTGAGCGCAAGCGGCGTTTGATTTCTGCGTTCTAGAACGCCGTTCTATTCAAAATTCCCCCCTCCCCCCCGGGACGTAAGCAGTTTATGTGATCTGTGAAAGTCAAATCAGTCTACTGCGGAATGATTGCGGTACATAAAATGTCAATCAACTGAGGAATGATTTCACGATACTTTGTCTCTTTTGTGAAATACTGAATGCAATGCTGATCTTTTTTTTAATTCACTCATCAACAGGTCTTCAAAAGACGGGTCCGCAGCCCAGGGCCTGGCCTTCAGAGCCGCGGGCAGACTTCTCCGAATCCCCTCCTCTGACACCGCGGCCAGCCGGGCTGGCTATGGCATTTGGTCAAGATGACTGCGGCCAGCTTGGGCTTGGCATCGCGGAAGAAGAGGAGAGGGTTCTGCCGACCCCGGTGGTCTTACCCCCTGGTAAAACCATCGTGGACGTGGCCGCCGGCGGTCTGCACTCGGCATTTCTTACTGCCGAGGGAGAAGTTCTGCTTTGCGGCTTGAACGACGAAGGAGAGTTGGCCAGGCCCAACGCAGGTGAAGAGGACTGCCGGACGGTGGCCTCCGTGTCCCTCGGTCCGGCCATGGTCGCGGCTCAGGTGTCCTGCGGCGACAGTTTCACTGCTGTCCTGGACACCTCGGGCCGCGTGTTCTGGGCCGGCCAGCTGAGGGTGAGTTGCACCACGTGTTTTACTAGCTATAGTTCTGATGGAGTCCCTTTCCACTGTGCTTGAATACCACAAGCTTTGCACAATATTGACAGGGTTGCATGTGTTTTTCTCTTTTGTACAGGACGCAGGCGGGGTATTCCACGACATCGGGCCCCGCTTGCTGGAGGTCCCCCTGTGGGCACCAGCGACCAAGATCGCAGCTGGTGCCCACCACTTGGCAGTCCTCGTCGGCAATTCAATCGCCACCTGCGGATCTGCGGACCGAGGGCAATTAGGAAGGGTCAGGGAGCGACGTGCCCTGAAAAGATCATCTCGGGGTGAGTACCATGACCGAAAGTTACTCTTGGGACCCACGATTTCAGGTGTATTGACTTTCACATGTACACTGGGTAGATATGTTTATCATCTGCCAGTACAGACGACTTCATGGTCGCATCCCTCACTTTCTGAACCTGTAAATGTGGTGGCTTCTCTTACAACCAAGCAGAAGTTGTGAAATATAATAACGCCTCACTTTCTCCGTGTTTTCCTGCAGAGTTGTCCCTGACCCCGTCCCCCTGGACCACAGCCTCCCAGTTCGTTGACGTCTGCTGCGGTACTTACAGCACCATCGGACTGACCGCAGCAGACGACATCTGGGGCTGTGGGAACAACTACTTGTACCAGCTGGGTAAGTCACTTTGTTTTGTCTCAATATCTATCAGTTATTAAATAAAAATTCCATGTGTTCATACATTTCAAAGATGGAGTGTGAAAAGTAGTCAGCAGAGTTTGATACACATCTTTTTTTACAACAATAGGAGAGGGCCCACGCACGATCTGGATGACACGAAAGTTGTCAGCCCTCTCCCAGAAGAACCTGGTACAAGTGGCATTGGGGGACGACCATGCCGTTGCCCTCAGCTCCTCAGGTAAGCTCACACACACTATCCGCTTTATCGTTTATTGTTCCGTCTCGTGAGAGATAGACGTGCTTGTCGTGTATCGTAAACCTATTGTATGCCGTACACCTGATATCATCAATGTTCAGCTTCCAGGAGTAAAGATAGTTAATATCTATGACCACTGACTGCGACTGCTATCCTTTGTGTATTGTGAAACGCCCTTGACTGATTTTCTTTCTTGTTTTGGATTATAGGAGCCGTCTTTTGCTGGGGTGACGGCTACAGCGGACAGGCTGGAACGGGAGTCATCTCCAGACAACCTATCGACTCCCCCCGGCCTGTTCCTGGCCTGCCGAATAACATCAGGCAGGTCGCAGCCGGCCCCAGGCAGTCCTTCTGCTGGACCAGTCAAGGTGAGAGACCCATACTCATGTTCTACACTGTATCATTGTAACATGTCACATTGTACTACACAAATTGTACCTTGTAACATGTCACATTGTACTACACAAATTGTACCTTGTAACATGTCACATTGTACTACACAAATTGTACCTTGTAACATGTCACATTGTACTACACAAATTGTACCTTGTAACATGTCACATTGTACTACACAAATTGTACCTTGTAACTATGTCACATTGTACTACACAATTGTACCTTGTAACATGTCACATTGTACTACACAAATTGTACCTTGTAACATGTCACATTGTACTACACAAATTGTACCTTGTAACATGTCACATTGTACTACACAAATTGTACCTTGTAACATGTCACATTGTACTACACAAATTGTACCTTCGTTGTAACATGCATGTCACATTGTACTACACAAACAAGAGACGAGACAGTCCAAGTCGGTGTGATTCCACTTACATGAGTGTACAGATTTCTATCCTGTTTGTGTATAGATTAGATTTCTACCCTGTCTGATGTGTTTGTTTCTTTATTTTCTGCAGGCCGTGGATACGCCTGGGGATCAGGGGTCTCTAACCAATTGTGTCTTGGAGAAGAAGTCCAAGAAGTTGCGGCCCCTGTCCCCATGGTGGGACTGCCCGGCCCACTGCAGACCATCAGCGTGGGCGGGCAGCACACCCTCGTCCTGGTGGACCCTCCTCCTGCTCCCAGTACATCAAAATAAAAGGCTGAAAATGCACGACGACTTGTCTGTGATTATTATGTGTAAATGCAAGTAGATACGGTAGCAGTATAGGCGTTTAGGTTGAAAACTTTAATTTTGAAGTAATTTGTTTTCCCACTTTAGAATGAGAAAAGGCAGTAACAGTAAGATAATATTTCAGACTTTTCCAACCGGATAAAAGTTTTAATAAGCAATACGTTTTGTTTATTAAAACTTTTTCCCCAGTTGGAAAAGTCTGAAATACTATATTACTGTTGCTACCCTGAATGAGTGAGTAATCTTCACAAATGTAATGAGACAGGTAATTCCCAGCTTGAAGATTCATCTGTGCAGGAGTCTGAAACAAGTTTGAACTGTAATTTCCAACTAAAAATCGTGGTCTTTTCAACTGTTCAATTTCAGTCTTTGTCAATGAATATCGGGTATTCTTTGACAAAGACTGAAGTTGAGCAGTGGAAAAGTCCGTGATTTTTAGCTGAAAATTACCGTTCAAACCTGGTTCAGAAAGGTAACTCCTACCCCTGTGCTAAAGAGTATACATGTATAAACAGTTTAACTAGTAGTATTTTTTGGAACTAGTAGTATTTTTTGAACTCCCCAAAGTCCTCAGCTACTCTTCCCCACTTGCTTAATCAGACTGAGCCGATTACAGAGTAGAGTTCCTGAAAATAGTTTCATCAGGTTGGTTAAGTATAGGATACAGGAGTCTTCTTTTACACAACCAAGATTTCTTACTCTCCAAGCAGAGGTTTGGGATTGGGGTTGTTTTTAGCATGTTTTTAGGCTTTTTTATCGGGGTTTCGCTTTTGCACTGAATTTATTTTCCACCAAACCCAAAAAAAATTCAGTGGAAAAAAATTCAGTGCAAAAGAGAAACCCTGATAAAAAAAAGCCTCTGCTTGGAGAGTAAAGATTTCTCACCTAAGGCCATGTTGACTTGATAATATGGATGACATCCTCTGGGAACCCCAAAACTGATGCGCGTATAAG
>NW_017802936.1:278695-287290 GCF_001625305.1 Branchiostoma belcheri
TTGTAACATGTCACATTGTACTACACAAATTGTACCTTGTAACATGTCACATTGTACTACACAAATTGTACCTTGTAACATGTCACATTGTACTACACAAACAAGAGATGAAACAGTCCCAGTCTACCCTGTCTGATGTGTTTGTTTCTTTATTTTCTGCAGGCCGTGGATACGCCTGGGGATCAGGGGTCTCTAACCAATTGTGTCTTGGAGAAGAAGTCCAAGAAGTTGCGGCCCCTGTCCCCATGGTAGGACTGCCCGGCCCACTGCAGACCATCAGCGTGGGCGGGCAGCACACCCTCGTCCTGGTGGACCCTCCTCCTGCTCCCAGTACAGCAAAATAAAAGGCTGAAAATGTACGACGACTTGTCTGTGATTATTATGTTTTAGTGCAAGTAGAGATACGGTAGCAGTACAGGCGTTTAGGTTGAAAACTTTAATTTTGAAGTAATTCGTTTTCCCACTTTACAACGAGAAAGGTAGTAACAGTAAGATAGTATTTCAGACTTTTTCAACCGGATAAAAGTTTTAATATAAGCAAAAAACTTTTTCTCCAGTTGGAAAAGTCTGAAATACTATATTACTGTTGCTACGTATATATACCCTGGATGAGTAATCTTCACAAACGTAATGAGACAGGTAATTCCCAGCTTGAAGGTTCATCTGTGCAGGAGCCACTTCTTAGTCTGAAACAGGTTTGAACTGTAATTTCCAACAAAAAATCGTGGACTTTTCAACTGTTCAACTTCAGTCTTTGTCAATGAATATCGGGTATTCTTTGACAAAGACTGAAGTTGAAAAGTTTTTTAGTTGGAAATTACAGTCCAAACCTGGTTCAGAAAGGTAACTCCTACCCCTGTGGTAAAGAGTAAACAGTTCAACCATAAGTAGTATTTTTGAAACACCCCAAAAGTCCTTAGCTACTCAGCTATTCTTCCTCATTTCCTTAATCAGACTGAGCCAACTACGGAGTAGAGTTCCTGAAAATAGTTTCATCAGGTTAGTAAAGTATAGGATACAGGAGTTTTCTTTTACACAACCAAGATTTCTCACCTAATTATAAGGCCATGTTGATTTGATTTTATGGATGACATCCTCTGGGAACCCCAAAACTGATGCGCGTATAAGAAAAAAGTTTGGCAGAAACAAAAAGTTGCTTTCCTTATGAAATCTACGTGTCATTAATGTTGAACAAATCCATTTCTTTACATTTTTTAGCCTGGGTGAAATCCATTTCTTTACATTTTTTTAGCCTGGGTGCCATCCAAAATCAGATGGCACCCAGGCTAACATTTTTGTCTTATTCGTTTGTTTTTTTCATTCTACGACATTGGTATCGTTTTCCAATATTTTTTTTGGGAACAGTATATATTTTCTCATTTTGCAACTGTTTTGAACGACTTACGGCCAAAAATTCATGTGCGCGTGGATGTAATCCATATAATCAAATCAACATGGCCTCAGTACTGACGTTTCGATGTCTATCAGACACCTTCCCCTCGGAGCTTCTGACTGGAGTTCTGACTGGACTTGTGTTCTCGCCGCAAAAGCGCCACCCACATGGGCTACATACAGCGGCGAGAAGCAGAACTCCAGTCAGAAGCTCTGAGGAAAGTGTCTGATAGACACCGCGAAATGTCAGCACTTAGGTGAGAAATCTTCGTTGTGTAAAAGAAATCTCCTGTATCCTAGAAAATGTTCCATAACAGAAAACAATTCCCCAGTGTTATTTCATGCAATCACCTTCACTGCGACCTACGTATCATCGGATAATACATACAGATATGAAAAATATATACTGTATCTAGAGTTCCCCGATCTCATACCTTCAAATGATTATTCTTTATGACTGACAAATTATAGAATATTCCCCCTGATTTACATGCAAAGTTGCATAATTGTCACATACTTATATCAAGCATCACGTAATAAGCTACCTACATACCAAAAATCAGGACGATCCGTCAACCGGTTCTTGAGTTATTTTCTTTTGAATATTTTCAAACCAACTTTGGGCTCATCTTGCATTGAAAGGCCGGCGCGTTTTCTTGGGTGGGTATGACATAAATAAAATACAACACGGTGTATTCCGCATCACCCTCGGTCCCGGCCCTCCCGCGAGTCGGATCGCGGTCGGGCCGATACCTCGGGCGATACGGAATACACCGTGTTGTATTCTATATTTATCCGACAGACATAAATGAGTGTTCAGGAAACCCATGCAAACATGGACGCTGTGTGAATAAAGCTGGTGGATATAAATGCATCTGCCCACCTGGATGGACTAGAGAGCACTGTCGGCAAGGTGAGTTTTGTTTAGTTATGACTTCACCACTATGTGGTTTGTTTTGAAGTCCGTCTTTTTTTATGCACTCGATCATGAGCTTTTATTTTCTTGGTTGACTGTCCAACATGATTTCTTTTCGATCTTCACACAGACATTGATGAGTGCATCTCGAAACCATGTGAGTGCGGAACATGTGTGAACAACGATGGCGGATACAAATGTACCTGCTCACCTGGATGGACTGGACAGAACTGTCAGCAAGGTGAGTTTTGTTGTGCAGTAACCATTCACAGATTGCACATCAGATCACATATATTGTTATATTCAAAATCTTCTTTTTTATCTCCAGGGAAAATGGAACTATTATTTTTGGTCTGTATGTATGTATGTGTGTGTGTGTTTTTCCGCACATTTGTAGTCATTATAACTTGGACTGGACAGCACTTTTACCGAGGTAAGATCGACTCAGGTTTGTTGTATAGTAGGTCATTTGTCTTAGTAGAGTATGTCATATTATATTAATGTTTATACTTCAAATATAAGTTCTGAGTACACACTAAAAAAGTTTATACTCAGAACTGTCAGCAAGGTGAGTTTTGTTGTGTAGCAACAATTAACGTAGCAGAGAATATTATATTACTGTAACATATTTTTTTAAATTTAAATTTTTTTTGTCACTGTCTCTGTCTTAATAATCAAATGCTTCGAATATGGGTGATATTAACCTTCGCCAAGAAGGTTATGTTTTCAGAGGCGTTCGTGTGTGTGTGCGTGTGTGTGTATGTGTGTCTGTGTGTGTCTGTGTGTGTGTCTGTGTGTCTGTACACACGATAACATGATTTTTCTTGAGAAGGCTTAATGGATTAACTTGATATTTGGTTAGTGGTGATGAGACCTGGAAATTGTTACATTTTGGGCCCCCTAGCGGCTTCTTATGGTACTGCAGCCGGCGTGGTGTAATTTTGGGCTTCCTAGCATCTAGTTACCTTCATGAAAAATTGAGGTATTGTTTTTGGTCAGTCTGTGTCTGTCTGTGTGTGTGTGTGTCTGTGTCTTTTCGCGACTTTGTAGTCAACTTCAGAACGTCTTCATGGATTGTGATGCTATCTGGTCTGTTTGTAGGTCTTAGGAAGACAAAGGTCAAGGTCAAATATGGGCCTCCTGGTGGCTGACCTTGGTACTGCAGCAGAACTTCCATTTTTTTTGTCCTCATTATGGTATGGTCTTGACTTTTTGATAACGGAGCTTTTCCTATCAGGAATAAGTGGTGTTGGTTTTGTCCCTCTAGCAGCTTGTTCTGGAACTGCAGGGTCTTTCTGGCGAAATCTTTTAAAGTCCAGATAGGAACAATGTATTTTCATTATTTTTTGTATGTAGGTAGCTGAAAGATAGATGTACATAATTAGATGCAAATTATACAAATTAAGACTTTAATTTGTATGATTAAGGAAGAAATTCTATAATACAGTGTTTTACATAATAGTACTTTTACACATGTAATCTATGTAATCTAGAATCATCTAGCTGGTAGAAGATTTAGAGATACCAATTTCAAATGGTGACCTAATTTGCATAATTAATGTAAAAATTCTCTACTTCCTTATTGGTGATCGTAAATGATCGTGAATTTTGCGTCATGCATAAATTACTTACGGTCACGTAGGGTTGACATCACTATGCATATATCATGTTAATGTCATTTGCATAATTAATTGATGACAAAGGAGAGGATACAGTCAATGAGACAAATAAAAACATTTGCGAAAACTCCTATGTTTCAAGGAGGTATGACGTCTCCGAATTCTTGCTTTTTTTGAGAACAGGCAAAAATCAATGCGCGCGCGGATGTCCATAAAATTAAGTCGGTGTGGCCTTACCTTGAAACTTTCTTATTCCTTCACTTTTACAGCTGCGAAGAGCAACGACTGCCGATTCGGATACAAAGTCGTCTCTGGGGCCTGCTTTCGGCTCGACTTCCGAGAAATGAGCTATGATTACGCCTCAGAAGCCTGCAAGAGAGAGGGAGCGAGGCTAGCCATGCCTATTAACAAAAGAATTGGACATGGCCTTAAGTAGACTGGTCTACGAGGAAGGCGAAAACAAGGTTTATTACATCGCGCTGAGGGACTGTGGGGCCTTTCTTCTTTGGGTGAGATGCTGGACCTGGGACGATGGGTCTCCATTGGAAAAGTACAAGTAGCAAAACAGAAAATATTGTGAATAAGGCAATGCAATCTTAATGATATTTGACACATACTGCTTCACATATTAGCACATTTCAATCAGTATTTTACACTTTGGGTATTTAAAAGTGCAGAAACAAGCCCCAACATGAGTCCTTTATTTTAGGGGCCCTTCCAGTAACAATTTTCTGTCAGAATTTTGGGTACATTTGGTCCATGAGGGTCATTTTACATTGGAATAGTGTGGTTTCAACTGTAGTATGGAGATCAGCCACTAGAATATTGACTTAGAATATTGACTTATTTACTGCATTAGATGCATTTAACTTGTGTGTTTCTGCATGGCCCTTAGGAGTCATAATTCATAAAGTCATTGATCACAATGTATCACAAGCTGTTTTTTCATATTACGTAACCTCGTTGACAGCTGGTAATATTCCCTTGGACAATAAAGAACTAGAGTTCCACGATCTCATATCTTCGCCAAATGATGTTACCCTTAGGCCTTGACGAATGTTGACGATTCGCATTTATTATGCAAATTAGGCATTCATTTGCATAAACATCTTCACAATTACACATGCCACACGTTTGAATAATCGTATCATGGAAGGTAGCAGATTTATAGCATTTCCTCATCAATTATGCTAATTAGCTGTTGATTTGCATAACTATCCTTTTAATATGTCAAGCATTCTTGAAGGTACCCACGTACCAAAAATCATGATGATCCGTCAATCGGTTCTTGAGTTATCCTCCACGAATACTTCTGCAGTTCCAGAACAAGCCGCTAGGGGGTCCAAACCATGTCACTTCTTCCCCAGCCAAAGAGCTACCTACCATCCAAATGTGGTGACCCTACCATGTCCAGATCACGAGATATCAAAACCGGAAGTTCAGCTGCTGTGCCATAACAAGCCGCCAGGGGGTCCAAAATCTAATCAGTTCCAGGTCTCATCAAGACCTACTCACCTATTCAATATAAAGACAATCCATCTTAGCCTTCTTGAGTTATCGTGTTGACACACACACACACAGACACACACACAGACACACACAGACACACACACACACACACACACACACACACACACACACACACACACACACACACGTACAAACGCCAACGAAAACATAACCTTCTTGGCGAAGGCAAAGATGGTTGCGAAAGGAGACGGGTAACACGGTGCATCAGAATTTGTTTAGGTAAATGGAGCCTAGGTATGAGAGATTTTCAACTCCTCCCAAAAGCGTCTGACTTGTTAACATCGTCATGGTTTTATGGAGGTCTGCATGAGATCTCCGAATTCTTGTCATTATTTGGATGTTAAACGTTTCCCTTGTGTTTATACAGGGCTGGAATCCAGGTGAGCCGGTGAGCAACAGATGGAACCACTGGACGAAACTGTGCGTGTGGTACTGGTCAGGTGTCACTGGGTTTCCCATGTTGGATGATTATTACTGTGATGTAAAACGCAGGTTTATTTGTCAACAAGCACCCCGAGCTTTCTCTTATCAGTGAAAAGGACAGGTGTAATGACAAACACATGCATTTGAGTCAGGCGTTTGCAAAACATTTTATCTCTGCTGTAAAGTGTGCAAAACGAAAAGTAAATGTTAAGTGTCATTTTCATCTCCCTAAACATGTCGATCTGCCTTTCTTTTTGTAGTTCACTATTTCTAAGTCTCACTTCAGTGTGACAGTGTGTTAGGTGTCAAATGTTATTTGTGGCACAACGGCAGCGTGCTCGACTCGGAACCAAGCGGCCCCGGATTCTAGATTAAGCTTCGGTCCCAATTGCGCCGGTGCCCGTCGGGGACGTAGCCCCAGTCGGGAGGGCACCGGCTGTCGTGGTCACAATTAAAAGTTTCCTTCAGTAGCATTTTGTTGTAAATTTTTTCACCCTCATTGGTAGGACCCCGGCAGGTACCCGGCAGATTCTCTGACGATGTCTTGTACTGACCTATACGTAATGCAGAATTCACGCTTTTGTTGTAATCCTTTGATCTGTGACGTTATACATTTTACCCGGGTTTACGAAGTACACACCTTTTTTCTGTTTCTCTGGTCTGTAACGTAACAAATGTGTCCCGGTGGACTGCCGGCAACCGGAGGGGTACCTCTCGGTGTTCTCACGGCTCGGTAACGGCGTCTTTTTGTCAGCGGGGCCCGGGTAGAATTTAACCCTACCTAGACCGGGCTTTTTTTGACATGGGGGGACCGGGGGGGGGGCTCTTTTGACCCCCCCTAAGAACTCGCGAACGGTATGTCGTATGACCACCAAATTTTCAGAGAATGGTGTACTAGTAAAAATTTATCATATCTACAATTTTTATGTCGTTATGACGTAATATGACGTCATTATGACGTCATTAATGTGATTTTATTGGCCAAAAACGTCTAAATAGGTTTTTTCTCTGCAAACTAAATGGTATTCAACATAACTGTACCAAAAGTGCTTATGACAGAACATTATGGTGTACTAAGTCTTATGTTGCCCATAGCAACACCGGTGACGTCATAAAATGACGTCATGCATATTTAAGATATCCGCCATCTTGGATCATCAATCTTGAATTTTCAAAAATAGTTTTTTTTTCATGATAAAGCCTAAAATACATTGTGAACATACTAAAGACCTTCATTTAAACCTTTTTTGGAAAAAGAAATGGAATTATTGATGAAATTTTAATGAAAATAACCTGTATATACCTGTTCTAATGATATGATCCGCCATCTTGGATTTTGGCCAATGACGTCATCAAAATAGCATAAATTATGCATATTTAATGATAAAATTTACATAAAATCATATGGGATGTTATTAATATTAGAAAACATGAGTAACTTGACATAAAACCCATAAAATTCTATTGTTGAAACAAAAAGTACTAAATTTAGTAAAAAATGCCTGTCAGAAACCCGTTGCCATGGCAACACAAAAAATCATTATCTTATTCCAATGATAGAAAATTGTTACCAACAATATTTTAGGAAAAGTCACCAAGTTTGGCCGTTCTACGGCTAGCTGTCCAGACGCTAGGTGAAATCAAAGTTGGCGCGGGCACTTTTAGCCCCCCCCCCCCGGTCTAGGTAGGGTTAAGTCAGAATTAAATTCTTCTCGGGTCCCCGCCGGGCCAAAAAATAGCCCGGTAGCCGCAGGGTGTCCCGCGGGGCCACTTACGGGTCACGTCCGAAAGTGCAAAAAACAATCCGGGGACTACCCGGCAGGGCCCCTTTTTTTCAATTGGGACCGAAGCATAACAGAGGGTTGGTGGGGGTATAATTGTCTCTGGCTTGGCACCCAGTCTGGCACCCAGGCTACCGCAGGGTCAGGAACAGATGCATGGGCCATGGAGTGGTTGTAGACATCCCTTTAGTCTATACGTCCATGATATATAGAAGTCGGAAAGGTGACCGAGTGGTAAGGCCAGACCGTGTCATGGAGCGGGGTGTTGGCGGCAAATGTTGGGTTAATTGAGGTCAGGGACGTTTTTACCATATACATGTACGTATCAAACCGTAAATCCGTTCATTGATGTCAATGTGGAGTAAGCTGTAAATGTACCAGCCACTCACAGACGATGTGTTACAAGGTGTTACATAGTTCATAATGCACTTAAGCTAGTTTTTTCTGTTTACAATACATTCCGGAACGTAGTGTAATTGTGACATACATTAAGTGCACTATGAACTATGTAACACCTTTAGTGCACTATGCACCAAGTAACATCTAGTGTCAGTGCACAGTAAACCAGTCAGAATTGCCCTGATGAAGATGACAGAAGGTCATCGAAACGTCGGCTTGAAAAATAAATGGTTGTGATCAAAGAACTTTGCTATTCAGTCGTTTACCAACCTGATGAAATTATTTACGGAGTAGTTGTCTAGTTTATAACGTTTGTAGACGTTGGACTCCATGATCGTAGACTTATTTCCGAGCATTGTTCCACGATTCAACAACAATTTGTTCCTACCTACTAAACTTTTTGCATTGCTCTGACAAACCTTTCCTAATTGACTAATACCAACGTAGAATGTTGAATATTAACATTACATTTACTCTCATTGTATACTCCACCGTGCATCAACACCAAGCGGCTCAAAAGCGCCATCTAACGATC
>NW_017802936.1:287310-320702 GCF_001625305.1 Branchiostoma belcheri
AAGCCTTCGCCAACAAACAAGACAACACATGGCGTGGTCTACGAAACAAGATCCAAAGGAAGATTAACAAAGCCAAGAAAAGGTTCTACAAGACGAAAATACAAGCCCTCCGTAAAGACAACCCTGCTCAGTGGTACCGAGGAATAAAAACCATGCTCAACACACGTGCCAAAGAACTCATACTTCAAGTCGACGGAGTTCACCCTGAAAACCCCAAGGCCATTGCTGATGCAATTAACGACGTGCTGTCCCAGGTGACACGATCACTCCCACCGTTGGACCTCGAACGACTACCAGCCTTCCTTCCAGCAATGCCCCCACCAGTTATCACACCACCGGACATGTACGAGAAACTGAGAAGAATAAAAGTAAGGAAAGCGCCCGGTCCTGATGGTCTGCCCAGTAAGATTATCAAGGAATTCGCATACGAATTAAGTTTGCCAATGTCTGACATCGTCAATTCCTCATTGTTGGAAGCACATGTACCCGTGCAATGGCGAGAAGCCAACATAGTCCCACTTCCGAAGACATGCCCTCCAGACATTGATGAACTGCGGCCAGTGTCTCTTACACCAATCCTCGCCAAAGTAGCAGAGAGCATCATTTGCTCATGGGTACTTAAAGACATCGCTCCCAACATAGACCAGTACCAGTTTGGGTGTTTAAAAGGGAAGTCAACTACTCACTGTCTGGTAGATATCGTCCACCAACTAGCCCAGACATCTGATCAACCGGGCTCAATAAGCACACTTGTACTCACCGACTTTGCTAAAGCATACGACAGAGTGGACCATACGATTGCTGTGTCGAGCATCCTAACTCTAGGCCTGCGACCTTCATTGACCAACTGGCTCATCAGTTTCCTGACGAACAGAAGACATAGAGTCCGTTACAGCAACACCTTCTCAGATTGGAGAAATACAACATGTGGTCTTCCACAAGGGACTGTCCTTGGTCCCATTATCTTTCTGGCGCTGATAAACAGCGCTGCCGAGAACGCAGTCTCCATGAGATGGAAATTCGTTGACGATTTAAACTTACTTGAGTGCCGCAAGGTGAGGGAACCTCCCGCTATTCAGCAAGATCTCGACGAGCTCAGCAAATGGTCAACAGAACAGAATATGAAACTCCATCCCAAGAAATGTAAAGTGATGTATCTGAACTTTTCAAAATCTGTACCACAACTACCCTCACTCAAAATCGACAACTATCCCCTAGTACAAGTCAAAGTGGCAAAACTTCTGGGTCTTCATATCCAGTCTGATCTGAAATGGAACACTCAGGTCGACCATATGGTCAAGAAAGGAAACCAGAGGCTATTCTTCCTGAGGAGACTCAAGACAATTTGGAGTTACGAGTGACGACCTTGTCACCGTATATACAAGTTTTGTACGCCCGACTTGCGAGTATGCAGTCCCAGTCTGGCAACCGGGCATCACTCAAACTCAGAGACTCCAACTGGAAAGGATACAACGCAGAGCGGTCCGCACCATTCTCGGGGCACACTACACTAGCTACACGGACGCTTGTCACACCCTAGGCCTCACGACGTTGCACCAAAGACGCGAACACCTGTGTGAGACTTTCGCTAAAAAGCTCCTACAGTCAACCTGCTTCCGTGAGTGGCTACCTCCCTGCCGAGGAGAGATTAGCGGTAGAAAGACACGCAACAGCTCCCACTTGGACACTGTCAAAACAAAAACCGAACGCTACAAAAAAAGTCCTATACCTTACATGGTAGCACTACTTAATATGTCTTAGTCGTTTACCGAAATATTGTAAATAGTTTTTATGCCTGCTAACTGTGGTTTTAATCTTCTTAAAAATGAATTTGTAGCCTTTATTGTAATAATGACAGATATTTTATTGATGACTGCTCCGAGAATATATGCCGCACGATGTAAAGCATTATTAACTAGTTGATCGTAAGTACAGTAACCTTTATTCAAATATGAGTAATTTCAAATACCTTGGCGAATTTCCGTGTAATAATGTTTTAGTGACTGAATATCAGTAAATCATGAGTTAACTATTGTATAACCAGTGTAATTCAGCGCGCAATTTTGTGCGCTGCGAAACTGTGGTTTTGTTACTGTGAGAAAGAAATAAACCAATCACTACAAATATTATTACAAGAAAAAGGAAGGGGTGCTGCAGAACCACCCTGATCGCTAGATGTCCCCAATATTCAATCAGGGTGATGTCCAGGTATGAATGCAATATAAAGGCGCACAATGAAACCCACTAACTTAGTCCTGTGTTTGCCATAATATGTCCTGGGTGCCCCAGGTATATTATGTATGTCCCAGGTACTAGGTGTAGGCATCCTATGATAGCCCCAAGTGTTCTGATAGGAGGAGCCAGGAAGTCAAAATACCAGTATAGAGGTCCAGAAGGAAGAAAACAAATTACTGAACACACAAAGTACGTAGCCTTCACCGGGCCTTTCTACAGGAATACGGATCGTAGAATTTGGCAAAAAAAGAGAATGAAATTGGCCAAGAGTGTCCGGCCGCGGGGAGGTAGTTTCTTTCCCTCCGACCAGTCAACCCTACAAGGCGGCCAAACTTCCCTCGCAAATATTCTCCTATATATGATATATATAGCCAGCGTAGATAACGTTACATATAGAATACAACACGGGGTATTCCGTATCGCCCGAGGTATCAGCCCGACCGCGGGTCGGATCGGCCGCAGGCCGGAGGGAGATCCGACCCGCGGGAGGGCTGGGACCGAGGGTGATGCGGAATACACCGTGTTGTATTTTATTTATGTCATACCCACCCAAGAAAACACGCCTTTCAATGCGAAATTAACGAAAATTTGGTGTCCCTAAACCTAAACAATGCAACAACATCAATTCCAACGTCCGAATTTTGTGTTCGAATTTTCGAAAGCGGTGCAAGCGGTTTGGGCGAAACGCGTTCTAATCGTTCTATGGAGCATTTGGAAGGCCCGGGCCGTACGCGTTAAGAACTCCCGGGCCGTACCGCTAGTTATCACACGGGCCGGAACACCCGTATCGAACGTAATCGCGGCCCAGGTAGGACATAATACAAAGTATGGTACATGTATACTGAACAATAGATTCTTCATTTTTGTTCTTTCAGATCCTGTTCATTGACGTTCGATTGTAACTTTACAACATTATTATTCGAGTCCTTATCCATTTTTTGTAATATAGTAACAGTTATATTACATAAATATTATGCAATATAGTACATGTATATTATATACAGTATATTTCGCTCATTCTGCAGCTGCTTTATATCAAGAAGGTTTAATAAAAAATCCTTGTTTATACGATTTATAGTATCCGGAGGCATGATGATGATGATGATAGTATAACTCTCCTGGAAAAATTTGAATGTCATTCATGTCATCATAGTGGTCTTATTGACAGCATCTGGTTTCACTCATAAGGGACCGTACACTATACAACGAGCCAGAGTTTCCAGCCTTGGAGTGGAAGCGACATTTCATAGCTCTATTATCGCACACAGCAGATTTTGAGACTATCCTCATCAATTATGCAAATTAGATCCTGATTTGCATACTTAAAATTTTATTATGTCAAGCATCACTTAAGCTACATGTACCGACAGACCAAATGTCACGACGATCCATCAACCAGTTGTTTAGTTATCATCTCTCGAAGATTTAAAAAAAAAACCCGTCCTGCAGTTCCAGAACAAGCTGCTAGGGGGCCCAAACTCCCGTGACTTCATTTCATTTCATTTATTTCGAAACCTTTTAGCCCTGCAGGGCTAGTCTTCCAAGGCTCAAATACATGGAATACAGGCACATCGTTACATAATTATATACATAGGAAATAGTGCATAAGATACAGTGCAAACGTTTAAAAAGACAAAAATACATCAAACATCAAACATTTAAAGGAACGCATAAATAAATATTAACAATTTAAAAACTAGAGGTCGGCTTCATGTGACACTGTTTACTATGGCTTTCTTAAACTTGAGAAGGTTACTCAGTGTCTTGACATGATAAGGTAGGTCGTTCCACAACGATATAGCACGATACAGGAATGAGCGCTTCTTACTGTTCGTCTTAGGTTTGGGTAATCTAAAGTTGTACTGTGCAGCAGATCTGGTATTGTGAATGTGAGATACATGAACAGGCACAAGGGAGTTGTATATATACTGTGGTTCATGACTAGTGACAATCTTAAAGAACATAACCAGTGTGCTAGAGGAGAATCTCTCACTCACAGTCAGCCAACCAAGATCAATATGCATCTGCCTGGTAGGTGTATCAGGAGCACATTTCAATAATAATCTACAAGCCCTATTCTGCACTACTTGCAGTTTGCGCATGTTAGAGACTGACATGCTAGCTAAAACTGGTGCGCAATACTGTACCACTGACAAAACCAGTGCACAAACAACAACCTTACAAACTGCAAAAGGCATCGCCCACATGTGTCTTCTCAATAAGGCGATGTTTCTAGATTGTTTTGAGGCAATGTGAGTGACCTGTAAATTCCAGGTGAGCGACCGATCCATATGTAGCCCAAGCAAAACTGTCTCCCTCACTTCCTGAACCTTCTCATCACCGATAACAAGATCTAGTGAATTGTCAGGTATATTAGCTAGCCTACGTGGGGTTCCGAAAAGCATGCATTTGGTTTTAAGAATATTTAACACAAGTTTATTCATGCAAACCCAGTCTGATAAACTTACAAGGTCGGAATGCAAACCAACAGTGATGTCACTTATAGTCTTACCGGCTTTGTAGATAGATGTATCGTCTGCGTACATTTCAGGTGTACTGCTTAACACAGACAAAGGTAGGTCATTCGTAAACAGTGTAAAAATAAGCGGGCCTAAACAACTTCCCTGAGGGACACCACACTGAAGTACAGAGGGTTCAGAGAAATGACCATTGATATAAACAACCTGTGATCTAGTCTTGAGATAACTCGTCATCCATGACATAGCGTTTGAAGAAAAGCCATATGATTTAAGCTTGGCCAACAAAATATCATGGTCAACAAGGTCAAATGCGGCACTAAAATCCACAAACACTGCACCCACCAACTCGCCCCTGTCAAAAGCATTGAGCCAATCATCAGTCATTCTTAGTAGAGCAGTGACTTCGACTGTAGTACCAACGGAAGCCACTAGGGACACAGAATCTAATTATTTCCAGTTTTCGTCGCACCCTACAATTAAAAATTAAACGCACCAAGTATGAAACAAATCCATCCAGCTCCGTTCTTGAGTTATCTTGTTGACCAACAGACATACCCAATTAAAAATATAACCTGACATTTCATGGAGACTATGAAACGAAGGCCGACAAATGCTATTCCACTGGTTTTCATGACGACAAAAAGACTTGTGTCCTATAACATTTGTTGCCTCTTTGTAACGTCATATTTCAAATCTAGGCATTTATTTTTTCTGCCTTCTTGTTTTGTTTTCGCGCATTACATGTAGGGTCTCCAGAGGACGTCATCCATAAGAATAACTTGGTGTGGCCTAATCTCTAAATACAGATATGGCAATGACTGTGATCTGTTAAAGGACGAATCCATGCAGACACGCAATCCAACTTGGCATCCAGTCAAACAAGGCTACATAATTATAGCCCTTGGTCAAACCAAGGTCGTTGGTCAAACAAACGGAGTCCTAGCCAAATGTCAGACATTGTGTCACACAGGTACATTATGTAAGACCGTAGCCTCTTTGTTTGAACATGGCCGGGCGGCAGTGACTCAGCATGACTAAGCACAGATTCCCACCTGTAGGCGTGTCCATGATAACAGTCTCTTGTCACTGAGAATTCATTTTATAATAGTTGATGCAAAACGTTACATAATACAAAATTGAGCTGAAATGTAGTCGTAAACAAGGCAGAGCCAACAAGATGAAATCCATCTTAAAAACAGTATAAAATGAAACATTGTGGCAAGTTTGCGAATCTTTTTATAAATTGTACAAAATGATGTTGTCTTATAAGATAACTGCTTTCTCGGAGTGCTTTTCAAGTTAAGCTCAATTTATTGACCGATTTTCATCCAGCTAAAGACTGTCTCACCGTTCAATAAAAACATTGAAATGGAGTCAACGTCCTAATGAACAAACTCACATGGACATTATTTATTCAATCAGGCACGTAACAGGGAGACTCCATTATGTGTTGTAATAGGGATCCTTTCAAACACTCCCAGTGCCAATCCGGGCCCCATTACATTGTCGAATGGATATATAATATACGCTGTAATTTAAAGCCATCTCTACATTGGTTCTCACCGCCTGTCGCAATAAAACGTGTAGCCAGTAGGCGAACCCTCCCCATTTTACTCTGCATGTATAACGGTGTGTCCCGTCAAAGGTGAAAGGTCATCAGGAAGAAAACACGCCCTCGTCCCGGTAAGTCCTTCCGCCGCTCACAGCCCGCCGTTGTACTGCAGACCTCGGGCGTTTCTTCCTCTTGTAGCAGCGACTTCCAGGATTGAAGGTAAGCAGAAATCAAACAGGGACATGTTGGCACCGGTGTGGTTCCACAGAACGGTGAGAGGGTACGTAAACGACCGAGCGCCTTCTTGGTAACCGAGTGAATCTCCCCCTCTAACGTTAACATATGGGAACGATATAAACGCGGGCGAACAATATTATGCAAGGAGTTAGTGGCTTTCCAACTGGTGTACTGGCGTTTTGACTGGCGATTTGATTGTATGCCTACAAATACCGTACAGTACGTACGATATGGTACCCTTGTAATGTAAGCCCGAGTCAAGAGTCGCCACGGCTGACGATATGGTATATAGTTGAAAGTGCTCCATCATGCTATGCAGTGTTGAGTTACACCCAAGGGTAGGTTCAATCAGTTGAACAATACAGGTGAATATTTTAAAAGGTTTGCGTGGGAGGTAAGGCGAGGTATAACGTTATGAATTTTTCAAGGAACAAATTACATTTAGGAAACTTCCCTGTTTTACCTTCGTAGTGGTCATTGCAGTAGCCTACTGCTGACAACCTCATATCACAGATGAGGGCCTGCAAGGGGGGGTCCCGACAGCGCTCTACGCTGAATTCGGAAACCTCTCGAGTACGCTTTATGATAAATTCCAAGTGGTTACAATGCATTACGTAGAATTAAAACGCTGAATACGCTCTACGCAAAAATATTAGAGCAGTCCGTCTACGCTCTACGTAGAATTAAAACGGCCGATTACGCTCTACGGAAAAGGGCTTGCGGGCCCCCTCATATCACAGATCCCATTGTTGCTCCCTAATAATCTTTTGGGAGGCGAGTATCGAAGACCCAGTGTACAAATAGGATAGCACCATTACTATTGTTGCAGGGCTTACATCCCTTGCTTACACTTTTGTACATTTCCATAATGTTATACATGGGGGCCCGCATTCCCAACTTTACTGTGCTCATTCTTTCATGGAGCAAGTCACGACATTCAGGGAACAACAGGATATTTGAAAGGCAAAAGTCAGGGTACAAATCTGGCCTTTTGTGATCTTCTTGGAAAAATGCACTTCAGTCTCGCCATTGCTGTTTGAATACTAATACTAATGTAATACACTCTATTGTTACTGTTTAGTGTACACATGCACGCATCACTTCACCCAGAAGTTGTGAGTCAGATATCAAGTCTTCATACTGGGTTGTTCAGAAACTCATACTCACAGTGTGCACTCATATATAATGAGTTATATGTCATATATCAATCATTGCTGTACTGTTGACTATACTTAAGACACAACGTAGAGCGTAATCGACCGTTTTAACTATTTAATTTAAGTCTATGTAGAGATGGACAACTCTAATTCAACATATAGCGTAATTGGCGCATTTTGTGTAGAGCATAATTTGAGTTTTAATTCTAGGTAATGCATTGTAACCACTTGGAATTTATCGTAAAGCTTAATCGCTACTGTAGCGTAATACATAGCCGGATCTCAAAATTTAGCGTAGAGCGTTTTCGGGACCACCCCCATGCAGGCCCTCATACTTGCGTTTATTAGCTTATGACTACTCTCCAAGCAGAGGTAAGGGGAGGAAGACAAAAAAAAACCCCGTAAAAGTAGAAAGACGTATTAAAAACGCGAAAATACTGCCAAAATACCGAGCGACCCTACCTCTGCTTGGAGAGTAGCTTATGACTACATGCAAGAGAAGCACTGCCACACTCATTTCTGTGTTGAATATACATGACATAACTTTCTTGGGGAAGGTAATTAGTCTGGGTGTAAGATTTTGTTTTGGTTAGAATTCAAACAGGTGGTCTGAAAGCACAGCTTTAACAAACATGGCTGTGACGTATGAATGGTTAAGCAAACTAAAGCCTGTACCAGCCAGTTCCTTGCACGATGACGTGAACAGTAATGTGCCATGCTACAGAAACGTATTTATTTGATCCTTTGACTGTTAGTTAAACACAAACATAAGTGGGACTGTGAAGGGACTGCATGTCCGTCAGGGCATGACTGCTTGTATTGCTGCATCCTCTTTCCTTACACTTATTCACACATCACTATCCTTACACCTGTACTATTTGAGATCCATTTCATTTTAGCAGTTATGGGGTCAGGGGTGCCAGAGTATACAGTGCAATTTTACGGAATACAGTGCAATCGTATTAGTATACAGTGCAATTTTACGGAATACAGTGCAATCGTATTAGAATACAGTGCAATTGTACTAGTACTAGTATACAGTGCAATTTTACGGAATACAGTGCAATTTTACTACTGACGTTGTTATGACGTAACCTGGGTCCGGCTTTCCAGGGACGTCTTTCTGTATGTGTTTTTCGAGTGAATTTTGACCGTTTTCGTAGATATACCTTAAGTCAAATCACTACATACTACACACAGGGCATGTTACTACACAGGGATCATTTCGCATTCGCTCGAAGAAAGACAGAAATATGTGAGTCAGCGGCGTCTGCCATCTTGAAAATGAAAAAAAAAAGCAGGGAAAGCCAGGTCCAAGTCACGTGATTCAACGTGACAACGTCATTAGTAAAATTGCACTGTATTCCGTAAAATTGCAAGTTGTAACTTGTATATTAGTAAACTTGCACTGTATTCCGTAAAATTGCACTGTATACTCTGGCACCCCTGGGGGTCAGAATTCTGATACCAGGTCACATGCACCATTTCAGTCAAGAATGCTGTTCTCTGTGGTTCAAGCGCATTGTGTTTACCCCTTCATTACAACTGTCCTTAGCTATGCACTATTTATAGGCTACCCTTTCTTCAAGGATGCTTTCCAGAGTGAATTATTTATTAGGTTTAAAGTAGCGTGTGTAGTCAAATTTTCTTCAAATCTATCGTGGCATCTGGTTTTACACCAACAACATGCCAAACAAAAAACCAACAACATGCCAAAACAACAAAATATCGTAAATTGAAGTAGGGTCTATTTTGCTCTGATAGAAACTAATGTATGTTATTGGTAAATGCTACAACATGTTAGTCTCATTTACCACAGGCTTTAGTCATTCTGATAAACAATTTTTTACTGTGCTCATTCTTCCATGGAGCAAGTCACGACATTCAGGGAACAACAGGATATTTGAAAGGGGAAAGGCAGGGTTCAAATCCTGCCTTTTGTGATCTTCTTGGAAAAATGCACTTCAGTCACGCGAGATACTAAAATATATAATCACTGTTTAGTGTAAACCTGCACAATGTTTAGTGTACACATGCACACATCACTTTACCTAGAAGTTGTGAGTCAGATATCAAGTCTGACCATACTGGGTGGTTCAGAAACTCACACTCACACTGTGCACTGTCAATATACAAACTGCAGATCATTGCTGTACTACTAACTGTTGAGAATACTTACCTGGTATTAGTGGTAAGACATGACTTTGAGTTTTTTGCCTGTCATAATCTTAGTCATAGTCTTATTGTTGTTGTTTATTTTAGATATACTACAGTCGGTTGATGAAGTATATAGTCATACCGACTACAGGGCAACTGTAGCTGAGTAGGAGCATTTGATGAAACACACTATTCAGTTACATATTAAGTTGTGATGATATGATAATTTGCATGTAATCGTGAATCAGCAGTTTATGTTGTCTAACATCAAGTCACTAGCATGGGTCAAAAGGCAGGGTTTACTGTGCAGGTGAAATTGGGGCACTCAGAGTTTTTTCCTGATGTTGACCTGCCCTTTACTTATTTTAATGACCCGTGGATAAGTCAATAATGAACTGGGCAGCATTGAATTATCTTGTTTCAATGACATGCCTGAATGTTTGAGAACTTTCCATTGAAAATACCAGGCAGGGCTCGAAATTCAGTTTTGGGAATAGGTGCACCCAACCTAGAAAATTAGGTCAATAGGTGCACAAAAAATTTTTTGGGTGCACCATATACTACTAGAGGGATAAATCTCTCTGAGTACTCTAGCGGACAATTGAGGACAGCAGTTCTCTTTGGATTAGGCATTGTTCTCCCAAATGCTATCTCAGATCTCTTGTAGTCTGTTACAAGTCTCTTTTTTATGACTGTTTTGTTACGTAAATTTCTCATTGTTTGAAAAGTCTCTTTCAAAATCACCTGTGAAAACATGGCTGCTGTGATGTTGGTTTTATGTCATTGTCATTCTATTGTTAGGGTTAGACACTAATCTCCATTTAATTATCAATTGTTCAAAACAATTGATGATGTCTGAGGGGGTCCAACCTTAGGTGTCAAGAAGAAATCTACAGCAGTTCTCTTTGGAGTCTCTTCTTGTGGGGACAGAGCTCTCACAGCTCTCTTTTGGTCTTGTCCTTTGTGATGAGTCTGTTTTAGTACTCTCTTGTCCGCTAGAGTACTCAAAGAGATTTATCCCTCTACTATATATGAAACAAAACCTAATTGCAGGTCTTACTGCTCCTCTTCTGAGCTTGAATCTAAATTAAGAGCTAACTTCAAAATCTTAAAACAAGTACTACAAGTACAACAAAGATTTTATTATTTTTTTGTGATACTTAGAGACCAAAAATATCTGGTATACTATTATACATTTCTAACGTTAAAAATTCCTACAAAAATATTTGGGTGCACCAATGCACCCACAGAAAAAAAATTAGGTGCACAGCTCCAATTTTGGGTGCACTAAGGTACACATGCACCCAGTATTTCGAGCCCTGCCAGGTGAGCATCTAAACTTCCCTGACCCAGAAAATCTTTGATCTTTATCTGTAGTCACTGTAGTATCATGTAACCAGTAAACTACTGAATGTATAGCTCAACTACAAATTGTACAATGTACATTCTTGAAATAGGAAAATGCAACAAAATAAAAATTGTATCTCTTATAGCTAGTACTGGGTATGAATTCATGATTAATATTGATCATAGACTGTCTATGCAAGAAAAAATGAAAAAGAGCGATTTGAATAGGAATTTAAGAGGGGTATCAACTTGTTTCTGGATGCAACATTCTACTTTTCTAGCACATTGCTTTCTGACTTACATCTAGATCTACCTGTACATGTACATGTAGGTGTGTACATTTGGCTAGTCGTGGTCAGATTTTTTGATTGGACTACCAACATGAAGATCTCAATTTCATTTAAGTCTTCTGTAACAGTGGGGGGTTTATAGGTGCTACCAACTGATCCGGCCGAGGGGTCTAGACCTTTTTGGCCGAGCGGTTAGAGTGTTTGACTGGGGCCTGGAAGGTTGTGGGTTCGAACCCCGGCCTGGGACCAGTAGGGTTTTTACCAGTTTCTACTTGCCCCTCCTGTTTCTTACACCGGCCCTGGGAGATCTGGCAAAGAGCGCCGCTCCAGGGATGTTGAATTCGGAAGATTCGAGGACAAATCTTGAAAAGAAAAGGGGGAGTAGTGTAACAGTGGGGGGTTTATAGGCGCTACCAACTGACCTGGCCGATGGGTCTAGACCATTTCGGTCGAGCGGTTAGAGCGTCTGGTTATGAAGCTCTGGTGCCCGGGAGGTTGTGGGTTCCAACCCCGGCCCGGGACCAGAAGGGTTTTTACTGGCTCCTCCTGTGTAGAAAATTGATGAAAAACCTAATACTGGTCTGACGAGGCCGTTATTTTGCCTAATAGTCCCTACGTCATGAGCTGCAGAAATCTGTAACTTGCCAGTCAGGTTTGTGAAGGACACGTGCGTACAGCCCCCAGGTATCTTTTGTTATTCATGCATCTATGGAATTACATTGAAAGGTTAAAAATGGAGGTCTGCACTGGATTGAAACATGAGTCTCTTACAGGCAAATACTTAAAGGTAAATAATGCTGTATGAATATAGTTTCTTACATATTGAAAATAAGTTAAAGTGACATGTTTTCAGGTACATTATATTAGCTACTTTTCATGGGTGCACTGCAGTTGTACATTGTGTGGGGACATTTTTGAGTGAGGGTGTGGCCTAACTGGCTTATGTTTACAACATTCCAGATATGGTGTCACATTTTTTAACACAATCTTAGATATACAGTATACTTGGAGTATACAGTATACGTGGAATGATTTCTAGACATCCAGATCTTACATGTAGTTGCCTCAAGTAACTGGAAAAAGTAGAGAGGAGAATGTATTAAATTAAGAATCATAATTGTGTTTTGGAATTGCACCAAGCTACTTTGAGAGTACATGTAGTTGTATTTATCAGCTAGTTGTATTGTTATGACACAACAAGGTCTTTTGGTAATTTTGGCTAGGTCTTTTGGAGCTTGATAGGTGAGTGCATAGTAATTATGTAGAATTACATTATACATGTACATCAACTCGCTGGTGATAAATTATTAATTGTTTAGATATGACGAGTGTCATTACTACATGTACTCACATGTATTAAGCCTTCCCATGTCTTTTAAATACTAACAGGACTTAGAGTTTCAATTTCCTTTTTATGAGGCACAAAAGACTGATTTGCAAGACTTACCGAGTGCACAGAAGAACGTGGAATATGAGATTGTGTATGTCTGTGTGTTTGTGTGTATGTCTGTGTGTGTGTTTGTGTGTGTGCATGTGTGTGTGTGCGTGTATGTCTGTGTCTGTGTTTGTCTGTGTTTGTGTGTGTGTGTTTCTGTTTCTGTGTTTGTGTGTGTGTGTGTGTGTTTGTGTGTGTGTGTGAGTGTGTAACAGTGTCTGTGTGTTTGTGTGTGTATGTGTGTGTGTATGTATGAGATTCCCCATATATGCAAATCAGTCACTGTTTTCCAAAGTCACTGCTTTTATTTTTTTTCAGAAATATAGATGCCAGTTTGCTGATTGCCTTGTTTGTTACATGTTGTTCCAGATGTGGGGTGTTATTTTGTCACTGTTGGCCCTCACACCAGTCGGGTTAGCGTACCCATCAGGTGCTCCAGCACAGGCATGTCTGGACATGACCCCCCAACACGGGCCGTCTGAGCAGTCCAGCACGCCTCCGTATGAACTAGTGGTCAGCAATACTACATACGCAGGCGGCGACGAAATTCAAGGTAAGAGATTAAACAGGAAAATCACTGTTTCATGGAAAGATTCTTTTTGGTTCACAGCTTTGAATTAAAAAAATGTAATTTTTTTGTAGATATTTAAACACTCATAATGCAATCTTTTATTACAAAATGTAGTTGTTATCAAAACTTGTACAGTCAAAATAATATCATTTCCGTACCTTTGAAATCAGATCTAAGTTACATGTGCACTTGTACCTACATGTAATACAGATGATTTATACTCAAAACTCACCATAAAACTTTAGTCATGTTTACATGTTAAAGTATGTCTGGAAAAGTTGTGCTAAATACACATTATGATATGCATTATAGTATGTACATTGTGTCTTTTGTAAGAAGTTCATTGATATTAACTCTAACTTTATCTCTGAATCAGTGACATTAAGTCGGACTGGTAACTCTGCGACATTCCGAGGGTTCTTTATCCAAGCCAGAACTGTTGGATCAACAGATGCACAAGGAAGGTTCACTAGCCTTGACTCTGGCACCACCAAAACTGTCAACTGTGGCTCTGAGGCAAACTCGGAGGTTAGTCAACGTTCTTTCAGCTTCAGGTCTAGTAAATGCTGTTATTCTTATATTTTAGGGAATATTATTGGATTTAGAAAATTTGACTCATATTCTTTTAACAAAAAATGTAGCCAAACAATCATGCAGCCACTGTAGTTATTAGGGCTTTTTGTAACCTCAGGTACAGGTACAGGTACAGAGGTTTAGGTCCAGGTCCGGACCTGTACCTGTACCTGAAAATTCACGCGCGTCACATGTTCTTCAGAAATTCCTCAATAATAACAGAAACATGAATAAAGTCTTGACAATTTGTCCTGTATCTTTCAAAGAACATCTGTAACAAGAGTTCCACCAAATGATGTTAACCCTTGCGGTTGAAGAATCATACAATTTTAATCATTGATTTTGAAAATAAGAGCCTCATTAGCATTGATTATATCAGTTGATCATATTTTCCACCCAATGACAACCTTATCTTCACAAAAAGGCTATTATATAATTTATAGCACTTTCTCATAAATTATGCAAATGAGGTCATGATTTGAATTAATTATGTTTATTGATGTTCGCCTTCACTTAACTTCCAAATGTGGCAAGTATGAAATTCCCAGAAGTTACAACTATGAAATTATAAAATATTCCCATTAATTATGCAAATTAGGTCTTCATTTGGATAATCCATATCCTCAGATGTTTTTTTCGTTCTCTATTACATGTCACAAGTGTTTCATAGTCCTATTATCGAACGAAGCAGATTTATAGAATTTCCTCATTAATTATGCAAATTAGCTCCTGATTTGCATAATTATCATTTGATTGTGTCAAGCATCACTTCAGCTACCTACATACCAAAAATCATGACAATCCGTCCACCGGTTCTTGAGTTATCATCCTTCGAAAATTTTTCAACAAATGCTCCTGCAGTTCCAGAACAAGGCGCTAGGGGGGGGCCAAACTTATGTCACTTCTTCCCTACCCCAAGAGCTATCTACCGACCAAAATTCGTGACCCTGACATGTCCAGATTGCGAGATATCAAAACCGGAAGTTCTGCTGCAGTACCAACAAAAGCCGCCAGGGGGCCCAAAATCTAATCATTTCTAGGTCTTATCGAGACCTACCCACCTACCAAGTTTCATGACAATGCATACTAAGCTTCTTGAGTTATGCTGTTCACAGACAGACAGACAGACGGACAAACGCTACTGAAAACATAACCTTCTTGGCGAAGGTAATAATATAACAAAAAATTGGATGACATAACTAGGTTTCCTATCTCACTTCTCACTAGTTCTCAGTCACCCTCTTAATGACACACACTTTTTTTTTCTAATCAGTGCAAAGTGAACTGTATATTGATGATTTTCAGTTCAAAACACTTACTCAACTTGGGACAAAACGTCATTAAGTTGTGTAAATCTCTTTATTTTAATGCTGGATGTTCATTTTCCTGGCAGGCCTTCTTGTGTGTTGTGATCAAGTATGAATTTTTACCGGGGGAGGAGACATCCTTCCGCGGAACGGTTTTGTGAGAGATTTAGATTTTCATGTTCGCAGCTGTTTCTCGCGTTTGGGTGGACGGATTCTTTTGAGACTCGGTATATGTTTTGCTATTGGGCTGCAGATGATGCACGTTCTTTTGTTTTTATTACCTTCGCCAAGAAGGTTATGTTTTCAGAGGCGTTCGTGTATGTGTGTGTGTGTGTGTGTGTGTGTCTGTCTGTAAACACGATAACTTGAGAAAGCTTAAATGGACTGACTTGATATTTGGTAGTTGGGTAGGTCTTGATGAGACCTCAAAATGATTAGATTTTGGGCCCCCTGGCGGCTTGTCATGGTACTGCAGCAGAACTTCCGGTTTTGATATCTCATGATACAGACAAGCTAGGGTAACCAAATTTGGATGGTAGATAGCTCTTGTGCTGGGGATAAAGTGACATGAGTTTGAGCCCCCTAGTTGCTTGCTCTAGAACTGCAGGGGGGGTTAAAGGACAAATGTTTAAAAGAGGATAACTCAAGAACCAATTGATGGATCATCGTGAATTTTGGTATGTAGGTAGCTTAAGTGATGCTTGACATAATGACATTACAATTATGCAAATATGAATGTAATTTGCATAATTAATGAGGAAATTCTCTAAATCAGCTGCATTCCATTATTGGAAGTCCAAGCTTGTAACATATGTTATTAAGAACGAGAGAAACACAGGCAGATATTGATTATGCAAATGAAGACTTAATTTGCATAATTAATGAGAAAATGTTATAATTGCATGGTGGTAACTGCCTGGAATTTCATACTTGGGGTGTTTGAAAGTTAAGTGAAGGTGAACATAATTAAACATAACTTACTCAAATATGGACCACATTTGCATAATTTATGAGGAAATGCTATGATGGCATTCTTTGTTAAGATAAGACTGTCTTTTGGTGTAGAATATGATCAACAGATATAATTCATGCAATTGAGGATCCTATTTGCATAATCAGGGGGATTAATATATAATTTCTTATTCATAAAGGCTAACTTCATTTGGCGAAGGTATGAGATCGTGGAACTCTAGTTGTATATGTGTTTTTGGGCGTGAAAATGGTGCCTTCTGGTGGCCCCAGAACACCCCTTTGAGCGTGAAAGTGGTCGCGACCGTTGACCTTTGGCGTGTTTAAGCTATTCTCGGTCTGGTCCACGTATATGACCCCTCACACAGAGGGGTGTCCGGTCTCGATAAATTCTTTGTTTAAAACCCTATATAAAAATACAATACAATAAAAAGCCCGGAGGTATAAAATCTCAGATTTTACTTGTTTGTTCTGGTTCCAAAAACCGGTCCACCGACATTTTGTTTTTTTCGGACCGGACCGATACTATTTTTACGGTCTGGTACGCAGCCCTAGTAGTTATGCATTGTGCATCTGCATCAGTTAATGACAGACTGTGAGCTTAATATGAGATTCTGGTTATTTGTGCAACATAACATAATATTGTAGTCAGGGGAAAGAACAGTGCTTAATTGTAGATCCATTATGTTTAACAGACTCACTTGAAGTTGTAAACAACAACACAAGTACAAATCAAAAGTATGGAGCTACTGGTACAGGCCCTAATCAGTTATTATACATGTAGCTTCTCACAAATTTATGAGAAAATTTTATAATTATGTAATGATAACTGTCTGGAATATCATACTTGTGGTATTTTAAAGTCAAGTGAAGGTGCATTAAACATAATGTATTCAAATCATGACCTCATTTGCATAATTTATGAGGAAATGCTAGAATGGCATTGTTTGTTAATAGGAGACTGTATTTTGGTTGAGAATATGATAAATTGATATACTGTAAGTCTCTTTAGATTCGCGGGGCCTAAAGTTCGCGGTTTTGGGAAAATGGACAATCCGCGGTATTTTTAGATTCGCGATTCCCCCTTGGCTATTCGACGAAGAACTTGTAAAGTGTATAGCAAAATATAAAATAATAAAAGTTCGTGTCCCTGCATTTATCTCCTAAAATGCGGCGCAAAAATTTGTTTCGTGCATGTTCTGTAGGTATGCAAATCTTGCATCACGTGTCCGCGCTTCGCGTCTCTGATTGGTTGTTGCGTCAGTGCCGGCGGTAAGGATCGATCTGACGCGCGTGTAAACAATTTTCTTCGTTCGGAAATAAGCGCTAAAACGTTATTTTCCATGACTACACATCGATACTAGAGAAGAAGTGCATAATCAAAAGAATCTTTTGGGAAAATATATATTCCTAAGCAAATTTATGCCGTCTTCGGCGAGATTTTGTCGTTCAAACCGAACCCGGAAGCATGCAAAGGTCGCCTTCGGTTCCTTGTAGACCCACGCTAGCGTTTCTATCGAGCAAAACAAGAAAAAAAGAACTCCCGCAAAAGAGAACCAAATAGCATTTCCCAGATACCAGCAGTTATATTTTTCATCAAATTATTTGTACATTTGCCCGATGTGCCCGCAATTTTCAAGCACCCGCGCGCGCATGGCCGGCGCTCTGCACGCAAAGATTTTTGTCCGGCGGTAAGTTAACGTTACCAGTATGCGGTTGACGCGGCCAGTGCTAGTGCCGCAGTATCGCGATAATTTCGGTGTCAGGTAATGTTATTTTGATATCAGTATAACTTAAATAATTTTGATACTCAACAAACTGTACGTACATTTGCTAAGAATAACGTTGATTTGGAGAGATTTGTGAATCGCATGTGTTATCAGTCGTGTTAAATCGGTTAAACTTGAGGTCCGTCATGAATGCATGTGGGGGGGGGGCATATTTACGCAAAACATATTCGCGGGGAAATAGATTCGCGGTACAAAGGTCCCTGCGAATTCCGCGAATCTAAATATACCGCGGAAATTTGTAGACTTACAGTAATTCATGAAAATAAGGATCCTATTTGCACAATCAGGGGGAATAATCTACAAATTGTTAGTCATAAAGATTAACATCATCTGGCGAAGGTATGAGATCAGGGAACTCTAGTAACAATAACAAATGGAAGTTGTTCAGCTTGGTTCCATTGCCAGTTCAGCCTGCCAGTCTGAATACTGGACTTGTTTTCCTATTAGTATTACCACGTGATGCAGGGCATCAAAGGCTGGTGTGTTCTAGCATAATGACATTATTTACCAGTCATGTTAAAATACCAAGCTACCTCGCAAGGAAAGATACTATAATTTGCAAGCATTGATTAGGCCAAAAGTAATCATTACCTTTCCTATAATATTAAATGGCTATATATGCATACTACTGTGGTACTAAGCTTGAATCATGCAATGTTGTGTTGGTTTCACAGAATGGAGTGACTCATACAGGGCGGACAGACAAGTCAAGTGTGACTGTTACATGGACTGCACCTGCCAACCGTGTGGGACACATACAGTTCAGGTATTACAAATGTTTTGTCTCTCTTGGCTTGCACAGGAAAGTTTTGGTAATATTTGCTGTGGCATTTAGATGTAGATGCGCCAATGTTACTCACAACCTCTGTGAAAAATGAATAATAAAAAAAAAATTATGTGCTGGTTGGCAAAACCCCATTTGTGACGACATCCAAAGCGTCTCAGATAATTGCCTTGGACGAATACAGTTAGGTTTTATGTAGGCTTTTGATGGCATGCATTCAAGATGATCTGGGTGGCTTGAACTGTGAAACAATCAAAAGTTGACAATGTTTTTCTGGATTAACCATCATGTTAAAACATGCTTGCAGTCATTTGCCAATTGATTTTGAGTGCAATTTAATCAGGCTGTAGTGTTTGGGATTAAGACAAGATTTTTTTCCTACAAAATGTATTAGTAAGAATGATCTAAGTTTGCTCGGTGAAATCCAGTAATGACTTTGACATTGACTATTGTACAGTCATGTACATGTACATGGCGTCGGGTGGTGTAGTGGTAGATCATTCGACTGTGAACCGGGACAGTCGTACCCGGGACATGTCTGAACATGCGCCCGACGCTGTGTCCTTGGGAAAGGCACTTTACACGACTTTCCTCACTCCACCCAGGTGTGAATGGGTACCTAACTTCGGTTGGGGAAAGCCGTATTGAGGTCACCTTGTGGCGCCGAATGGCTCTGCACAGACCCTTGCGGCAGTTCCACATAAATGTGGAACAAATAATGTATCATGTGCATTATGTGTATTATTATGTGTATTATTACCATTTGTATTCTGATTGTAAACCCTGCATCAATTCAGCAATATAAGGCTGCGATTGCACGGGTGATGTTTGGCCAATAAACCATTTATTATTTTTATTATGTAGGGCCACAGTTGTAGAGACAGAGCAGGTTTTCTGGGTGAGTGGGGTGAGGTCTGACTATGTACAGGACCCTACAGCTGGCCCTCTACCCACACCAGCAACTAGTGGTGGCCAGGATATTGGGGTAACTACATCTTTCTCATGTCATAATAATAATCTATATTCATCCATACAATGCAAAATTACATTTTATGAGTTTTGTTATAATTACACGTGCCTGTAACTTTATATCTAAGTGTTCTGACATCAATGTTTGCATGATAATGTTTCAATAAAAGAGGTACATTTCTGATTCTGATGATGAATAAGTTCACTGGATGATGAAACAGAAAGAGTACAATAAAATCTACTTGCTCACTGATATGATCCTAGATCATATGAATTTGGTCACTCACTAGATTATAACATGTTTTACTCCACATAGTAACCAAAGATGAGTGGATGATGATGATACTACAACGTCTACTCTCCATGCATTTTATTCTGTGCATTTTTAAATTACCGTTTGCCAACTGATCATGAATATGATACTGTTTTTAAATTAATACTCAAGTTTGCATGAGTTGTGACATTTTATAAAGTCTCATCAGCTACATTTATAACCATAATCATCATCATCAGTCGGCTGCGGTGCAGGTGACTGCAAGTCAAGTCAGGACAACGACAACAGCTTTTAGCTGCTCTGCATCTCCACGCGAACAGTCCGTGTTTTTATCGGAAAATGTATGTACAGAATGTCTGTTTCTGTGGTGCGAAAGGAGAACAGGTGAATCGGGGATTCCCCGGGTGGAAAGAGTTACAAATTTTAGAGCCCTCCACTGCCCCTTGTCGCGAGCAAGGCTGGCGATCTGCTTAACCATTATGGCATATTAGATTATTAGGCCACGCCAATTTAATTTGTTGTTTCTTGGATTCGCCCTGTCCATTTTTCCTGATTTGCAAAAAAAAAAATATTTAGGTTCTAAATCAACTGCAAAATGCACAATAAAAGACATATTTTGGCTCAACCAGTAACTGTTGAAGAAAGTCCTCTTCTTCCTAGTTGTTAAAGTTTTTCAATGTAACAATGCAACTTTGTTTCATTTAAAGGGTCATATTGTAACATTTCCGGCTATCATGGGCTACCTTGGCCTGTTTTTTTAATTTTTATTTTGCCCTGTCGCTTCATATTTTTGCTAAAAAAAATCCGAGAAACAACAAATTAAATTGGCATGGCCTTAGGGTGAGAAGGTGAGAAGATAATTAGGGTTAAATACATAGTTTATTATTGTACACAAAATTAGCTTCAGTTTGACATTGTTCTCCCTACATTAGGTGAGTTCCAGTGGTTGTGGCTCCACCAAAGGTTGTTACCAGTCCCCCACTGCGTGTGCCCCACCAGCATGTGACTACTTCTCCTCATGGCAGACCAGTGGCAACAACGTTCTGTTTGAAGTCAGCGGGCGGTCACCAGGATACGTGGCTGTGGGCATCTCAGAGGACGAAACAATGGTACAGTTTATCATATATAATTTCTATCATACATTATATATTGTTGGCACACAAAACCAACATGAAACCCGACCCTATCACATTAACACTTACTGTGACACGTTAACGTTAGAGCTAAAGTCCAGAAAGAAAAACTATCTATGCTTAGCACTCAATGATATGAAAAAACATGGGACACACACACACACCAAGAGGTAGACTAGCTCCCTACTGTAGTGGCCTGTGTGGCCCATTAGGGGTACAGAAGTGGAGAAGGACACATGTACAGGCCCCGTGCACTGAAAGGTGTGGGAAGGATTTTTAACGAATGCAATGTCATGTGCATGTATAAACACCATAATGAACATGAATGGAATGTTGTTTATGAATTGCAGGGGTCAGATGACATCTATGAGTGTGTGTATAACTCGGACTCAGGCCGTACCACTGTCTTCTCCTCCTGGAGCACTGGAAGGTCAAGGCCAGAGAGGGACACCACCCAGGTATGTAGGTTTTACCTCCATGAAAAATGGAGGTATTGTTTTTGGCGCGACTGTGTTTGTTTCCGCACATTTGTGGTCAGCATAACTTCATAACGCCTTTATGGATCGTGATGACATTTGGTATGCTGGTAGGTCAAAGGTCAAGGTCAAATATGGGCCTCTTGGTGGCTGACCTTGGTACTGCAGCAGAACTTCTTTTTGCAAGGCAGGGAAAACAGATGTGCGGGTTATGCGACAAAACACCAGCACACGTGTGGAGGCAGTGCGCCAGATTAATGAGGTTCTCCCTCTGGAAAGTTATTCATAGAATTGAACCAATGATTGTCAGTAAGTACTACATTTGTACATGCTCAGATTCTACATTTTTCAAGCCATGCTGTTCTTTCCTGTTGACCCAGGGAGGAATCTCAGCGATTGATGGGTCGTATGTGGATGGCGTCGTGTCGTGTAAGTTCACCAGATCCATCAACGACGCGGCGGCCGGCAGGAAGAAGAGACAAGCAAAGGTCAACAACGGGAAGTTTTACAACCTGAACAACGATTTCTTCCTGCTGATGTCAAAGGGGTCTACGGCTGGAGGTATGGTTAGAACTTTGTCTGTCAACAAACCTGTCAAGTAGATTATACAATCATTATGTAGGTACTGTACTGTAACTGTTACATTAAGGTTTCCTCACTGGCTAATTTGGCATTTTAAACTTTCCATCCCTTTGTCACAAAGAAATTTAGAAAGAACTGTAGTTGTACTGAATATTGATACCTGGGTACAAAAGGGTTATGAATATGATTTTATGGACCATATAGATGACGTTGTCATATTTTATTGCCCCAAATATACATGTAATTATCTTTAAAGCTCTAATACAGCACTTTGGTACATTGTATAAATAACTGCAACAAGAAGCCATAGGTAACAATCCTCCGTGAAGTTTTATATATTTCAACAAAAACAATCCCAAGCGTCAACGCCAGACCTACTGTGCAGACATTATAATCAAGCAACGGTTAATACAATGAGGGCGTGTCACAACCATAAAACATAAAAAGACCTAAATCCATTACATGCTCCCAGGGCGTGTAAAGATACTGTGCTTCAAGTTCGAAGTTCATTTTAATTACACACACACAATCATTGCATTCACATAAAGATCGGACTATCATGGTCGTGTCACTATTAACGAAGACAGCCCCACCGTCTTACCGTGCCTGTTACTTATTAAGCGAGACTGGAACAGGCCAAATTCCAGCAACAGTTGCGGCCAGCACCGTGAGTGTTACTGCCGCCGGTCAGATACCCGGGATATCTGCTTAGAGAACCTCTGCTACCAGACAACTGCCTAAACCTACGCAGACGGCGTATAAAATTGCGTGCCGATTACACAAAGAGAACCCACTGTTTTGACTGCGAAAACGAAAAATCAGCTCTTCACAACACTCCGTCCGGAGGTCCTGACCTCCTTCACGGAGTAATAAAAGTATGATCTTCATGTGCATATAGGTCAAAGCTACAAATGTACGTTTGCAAAAATTGATATCTACTAATTACCTGTAGTTATTAGAGAATAACCTACAACATGTAATAGCCTAATTGAAATCTAGTTATTCTCTCATAACTATACGTAATTAGTAGATATCGATTTGTGCAAACGTACGTTTGTAGCTTTGACCATTTAACATGTATACAAAAGTCATTCCTAGCTAGAAGCAAATGAAAGTATGCAAACAAAGATAGGCATGGATCAATGTTTCCAAAGCAAGATCCGACCATCCATTGTCTGCATGTTCCTTCTGGTCTCAGGCAAAAAGTGGTAAAAAGACAAACATATGCCAATGTGCATGTACATGATAACCATTGCCAAAAAGCAGTTACTCAAGTAACTGGATATGATTTTGGAAACGGTCAGACGTTTCAGGTAGCATCCACTCGCTTTCGTCAGTGACACTAAGAGATAGCACTAAGAGACCAGAGGAGAAATGCAGGTTCGTCATGTACATGGTAAAGGGACATATACGTAAAAGTTCTATGGCTATCTACATGTTTACTTTCTGTTGCACTGATATTTTCTTTTAGTAACTGCTTTTTGGCGTACCTTATTACCGGGATGTCTAACCTTCACCGACATATGGTAATAATTGAATAGTTTGATGTACTCTTTTTATTTCTCACAAATATCATGATACTATCAATAAAATTTATTATATATCAAAGTTTTGTTGTGATGCAGACTAATTAAATGTGTTAATTCTATAATTTCAGATGCTCTGACTTACCACACTGCCAACCGTGTACTTTCATCCAGCAAGGTTGACTTCCAAAGTACCACCCAAGTGACTGGTGCAGGGAGCCCTGACATTGTCAAAGCACATGGTAAAGGGACTATGGCTATCTACGTGTTTGTTTTTATGGGTTCACCACACCACGAAGTGGTGTGGTGAAACCATATTGCTTTTTCTGATGTTTCTTCTTCTCCTCCTTCTCCTCCTGCCATTTTTTAAATGGATTCAGCTTCTTCATTTTAGGGCCTAAGGTCCTGAAATTTGGTATGGAGGTACAGTGGGCACATACCCCTAGGCGTTTTTTAAATTATTGTGATACAGGCTTTTAGAATGGTTTTATTTGAGTTTTTTTGGCTGTGTTATAGCAAATGTATTACTGTGTTAGTTTGCCTTGTTTACCACGTTTGGGCATGAGTCATGACAATGGAATGCAGGGCATCAACCAATAGGCATGCAGCTTTCCTCTATACTTCTTGCTGATTGGCTGTTGGGATTTAACTTGATTAACACCTGCACAGAAGCATTTCCATACTGACAGTATGTCTGTATTCAAGTGTTTTGGTACTGGTATTTCAAGCTTTCCTGCTCCAGCATTGGAATGCCGGGCATGGACGTTTTTTTTTTATTTTGAAAATCAACAGTTTGCATTATGCAATTAAAAATCCTAACCAATAAAGTAGGGAATAGCTATCCAACTGTTGTTTTAGTTGTATTTTACTTCATATTATAGTTATATCAATGTAAATCATTGTTTTCCCTTGTGTTTCTCATTCTTTCCCTGCCATGTGGTAAAATGTGGTGAACCCATCGCTGTATTTGCTCCAAAGCAAATATTGGCCTTTCTAGTTTTGTTTGTTTTTTATTTCATTTGAAATAAGAAACTTACACATACATACAGAAATGAGTATACTTATTATACATCCATGTACATGTGTACATGTACATGTAATATCAAGCTTGCATGTACATGTACTCTGTAGTAACTAAGACCTTCATTGTATCATCATGGAAATTTATGAAATAGATGTCATGAACATGTTTAACTGTTTCTCTTCACTTGTATGTGTAAATGCTTAGCCCTGTAATTAACAGAGACTTGGTACCCAAATGGCTAATACAGTAGATTGTGCTAGTACATGTAAGGGTAGAGGTTAGTCTGAGCAGGTATGATGTTGTAGACAAACCCTGTATCACAAACATGATCTTTTCCCACATTTTCCATTGTCCAAAAAAGCGAAAAGAAGTTGACCACTCTGTATTAGCTCAGTGACTAGAACACTTTGTATTAGCCTAGCTAGTATAGTACTCTAAGACTTGTATGTTCCTTATGTATGTTTGTCTAAGTCAAGTAGTGCATCTATTGCCTCCACTTTTCTATATATGCTTGTTATGTGTCTGTTAAGTCTTGACCTGTACCTAGCCCGTCGTGGCATGAATGTACAATAAAGGTATTTCATTGATTGATTGATGTTTTACAGGTTCCCTGATGATGATTGCCTGGATCTGTACCGCCAGTGTCGGTGTCCTCATGGCACGTTTCTTCAAACACATCTGGCCTGACAGTCAGCTCTGCAAGGAGAAAGTCTGGTTTGCTGTAAGAGACAGTTTGTATTTCATTTCAGTCTTTAAAAAAAAAAATTTACGGCTCTCAGTGGTCAATATGAGATGTTGTCACATCTGCGCACCAAATCCGTAAGGTGTTTTTGGCACCCAGACAGACAGATTAGCCTAAGAGGCTCGGTGGGCGTCACTCCACCGTATAGGTGGGGAAGTCGTGTAAAGTGCCTTTCCCAATGGCACAAGGTCGGGCCGCAGTGAGTATCGAACCCGGGACCTCTTGGTTCCGAGTCCAACGCTCTAACCGTTGCGCCACGGACGCCACTATTTCATTTCTTTAGTCCTCATTTGATTTGCGTTCTGTCTACACTAGCTTGTAGGTTGGTCTAGTAAGGCTTCAAGCTAAGTAGTACATTCTATTTTGTGAAGCAGACAATTGACTTTATTCTATGTTTCCTGTGTACAGATCCACCGTGCGATGATGATCAGCACTGTTCTTCTCACCATCATAGCCTTCATCCTCATCATGACTTACAACAACTGGCTCTGGGCTTTTGTAAGGCTGACTTGTTTTTATTCTAGGACTTCTTTGTTTGTAGGGTAGTAAAGTTCATACAGCATACAATAACTGTATCTTATAATATTTATTGTATACTTTTGGTAAGAATTTAGGTCTTGAATTGGAAATGGTTTGCAGGTTTTAGACATGAATGTTCTACTTGTAAAGAGTGAAACAAAGCACGAAGATAGTTGTCACAGATCTAGATTATATTTTACAATGTATTCAAAATAATAGTATTTTATTATTGTCTTGACAATGACTGCTTAGTACAAAATGTACATATTGAACATGTCCTAATAGAATCATGAAAGTTCAACTTGGTAGTTACATGATTGTTTAAAGTTAAAAACTTTTGTTCCAACACAAGAAATTCTCTCACCTAGAGCTTTCGACCAGTCACTCTGGTCTTCCTCAGTAGACTGACCCAGTGAAGCTTGTCACGTGGCTTCTTTGGATTGGGATGATTATGGTGATTTGATCAAGTTTTTTCCATCCCTAACAGCATGCTGGTGCTCATGCCATTGTGGGAATCATTGTGGTGATCCTGGCCCTGATCAACCCTCTCATGGCCCTGGCACGACCACACCCTGACCAACCCAAGTAAGACACACTTTGTCTGGAGTAACACTAGCCTTCTTATGTGTGTACATTCCATTCCAGAACAGTGCTAATTAAGATGGCAGAACACAGTTTTCGCCCTATGGGGATTCCGGGCCTATAGTTAAGCACCCCGAGGTGACTCACTTCGACGCGGTAAAAATTATGGTAGGGTGCACTAGAGAATCACGGCCAACTAATATGTTGAAATATACGGTATATTCTACAAAATAACTGAAAACCAAAAAACGTTATGGTTTATTTTTTAACATAATAACGACCACTTTGATTTGGCCCTCTACCGGGGTCAACAGAACTGCAGCCGGCTCACCCTGGAACGTGGTTGCGTAATGCCACACATTTATACACGAACAGGGAAATCTTCACAATCCAAATCATACTGTGTACAAGCCGATACCTTTCTATACCACAGCACAGTTTACTCATGGCTACCTCTCACATAAGTTGCACTAGCCAGGATGCAAGAGGTTTGTCTGCAGTACTTTCTATACCCGCGTCATAGACCCCGGGGTCGCCCATTAATACTGTGTTCTGTGGCCTTAATCATTAACTGATCATTGAAAGGGCCTCACTGCCCTGCAGTTGCCTGATGATAACATTAGGAGATGCCCCAACTAGTACAACAGTAACTAGTATTTAGTTCTAGATGGGATCACCTAGAAGATTGTCACAAACACTTTGTAGATTTGTAGGTTTTTCAATGACATCTTTTTCATTTGGTAACTCTGAAATTTTTCCTCATTTCCGCTACCTTTTGCAGGCGCTTCATCTTCAACTGGGCCCACTGGGCTGTTGGTACAGCTGCCCGAATCCTGGGTGGTAAGTCATCATTTTTTACTGAAGGCAAATGACATTGTACAACATGTACATGTATGTATACAATCATGCATTCATCCAGATCAGCTTCAGGCTAGGCAGGCAAGTGGATTATGACAAATAGGTTTCCTAATCATATACTTTTCCTAATCATGCACATACATTGGTATGTTTCTTGTGATGTTTGAAATTTGTGTATAATGCTAATCTCAAATGTTCAAACCATTGGAAGATTAGCATTATAATAGGGAGGCTCTTTATTGTGCTTGAAGTGTCATAATGATAATGGCTATTGTACTACATAATACAATCTGGGGTATCTGACTGTGAACATGCTTGTTGTTTAGTGGTGGTCATATTCTTGAAGATTTACCTGCCTGACTGTACGTCCCCCCTGGGGAATGTGTTTCACTGACTGACTGACTGACTGACTGACTCACTCACTCACTCACTCACTCACTCACTGACTGACTCACTGACTGACTGACTGACTGACTGACTGACTCACTCACTCACTGACTCACTGACTCACTCACTCACACACTCACTCACTCCCATTGCGACAGGCCTTAGGGACAGTTAGCCTGGTAATCTGGTCAGCTGGCTATGACATCTATGTGTTTATTATCAAGATGTATCTGAATGTGTTTATTGTTTTCCAGTGGTGGCCATATTCCTGGGGATGGACCTGGCCGCGCTGGACCTGCCTCCTGCTGCCACCTTCATCATGGTGGGCTGGGTCATCTGGCACGCCCTGACCGAGGTCATCCTGGAGGTCCACAACTGTTCCACCAGCTCCAAATGTCAGTACTGCTTCTTATAACATCTCTTCTGCTGTGGGCAGTTTGTCTGTGCTCTTAGTTTGTGTTTGTGTGTGTGTATGTGTGTGTGCGTGTGTGTGTGTCTGTGTGTGTGTGTGTGTGTGTGTGTGTGTGTATGTATGTACAATGTGCATTTGCATGTACTTACTGTAGTGTTTTTGTGTGTTTATATTATAATACATGTATGACTGTGTAGTGTAGTGTGTTTGTAACACTGTGTTTGCTTGTATGTGTGTTTGTGTGTGTGTTTGTGTGTGCAGTTGTTTTCAGTGTTTTCCTGTTGTTGTTTACTGCAGCTGGCCGTGCTGAGGAGATGGAGATGGATAATGCAGCTGCAGCAGACACAAAGTCCAAGCCTTTACGAGGAGGAAGCTACACTGGGGTACGTCACATCCACTGGCACATTGTTATGATTATATTAATCCAAATGAGACAATTGCAACTAGAAAGGCCGACATTTGCTTTGGAGCAAATTCAGCATGACTTCACCACATTTCAACACATGGAAGGGAAAGAAGGAGAAATACAAGGGAAAACAATTCTTTACATTGATAAAATATATTAAATATAGTACGAAGTGACAACAGTTGGATACAGCTATCACTTACATTATTGGTTAGGATTTTTAATTTCATAATGCAAACTGTTGATTTTCAAGATAACAAGAAGCATTTATGCCCCGCATTCCCATGCTGGAGCAGGAAAGCTTGACATACCTACCAAAACACTTGAATAAAGTTCATACTGTCAGTATGGCATGGCTTTGTACTGGTGTTAAATGAGTTAACCCAATCAGATCCAAACAGCCAATCAACAAGGAGAATAGAGGAAAGCTGCATGCCTATTGGTTGCCTGCTCTACATGCCACTCTGATGACTCATGCCCAAATATGGTAGCACACTGCTATAGTACATTTTCTATAACACAGCCAAAAAGCTCAAATAAAACCATTCTAAAAGCCTGTATCACAAAAATGAAAAAATAAAATGCCTGGGAGTATTTGCCCACTCTACCTTCTTCCCAAATTTCATGTTATTTGGCCCCAAAATGAAGGAGTTGAATCAATTCAAAAAGAATCAAAGAAATGGCAGGAGGAGGAGGAGAAGAAGAAACTCGAGCAAAAACAATTATTATATGACTTCACCACTAGATCAGGTGAAGTCATAATCACTCGTCTATACTGATAAACAGGATGTACATGTGTGTGTGTGTGTGTATACTGTATAGTTTACAGACAGTTAAAGGCACTGCACCTTAAAGGCACTGTTGCATCTACATGTATGATCCTATAAACTGAGAAAATTTGACAATTATCTTACATCATGATGATGTTAATGCATGTAGTTAGTAAGCTTCAAGCTGAACCACATGTACCATGGAATGTACATTGAAGATGTATGATTGAAGTTGATAATGATGTTCAACAGTGTATTATTTTTTCACAGGGCCATGGTCTGAGGAAGGGTATCCTGGGCCTGTATGTGGTGGGGATGCTGGGATTCCTTATCGCCCTACTGGTTTATGTGGGACTGAACTGATCCTTCAATCTGCAGGGGTCTGTAGAGTTCTCTCCAGGGCTCCATGAAATTTCTCCGGGACCCTACTGGGAGTACTATGTTGTGTCTGTATGGAGCTAGGTTCTGCGTATCATCCATTTTTTGAAATAAAGACTAAGCTTTAACTTCCAACACTTAGGTTACAGAATTGGGACTTACCCAAATTTCTTGCAAAGAAGTCCGATTCAGAATCAAGGATTTTCACCCGAAAATTTGGGTAAGTGTTGGAAGTTAAAGCTTAGTCTTTATTTCATAATGACTTGTACCAACACAGATGAACTTTCATGCTCATCCATTTTTGTTGACCTTTAATACAGTGTAAACTCAAACATTGTCATTAATTTTGAATTTTTCAGATTTCATATTATTAAACAAAATTTAAAACATGAATCAATCACAGGGAGATTTGTGACAAACTGTATTTTACATACTACCTATTTCACATCATTTACATATTCATGACCACTCACAAAACTTAAAGCAACTATCATGTGTTAAACACAGTTTATTTGGATTAGTCGTATCCAGTCTTTGATACCAGAGAAGATCTTTTTACATATTTAAAGTTTCACAGAAAGCATATTTTTATGGAAGAAGGTGTCAAATTTCCCCTATGATTCCTTAATTAGTTGGGCAAAGCCAGCCTTTACATATTATTCTTGTGGAAAAGTTTAGTTACTGATCTTGGGTTAAATGGAATACTAAACAGCACTAACTGTATAAATTCTGAAACATCATCAATTTTAGTAGAATTACGTTGTGTGATACAATGTACATGTATCTCAAGCAAATTAAGTGTAAGTTACAAAAATTTAATGTATGAATAAGGTCCTGGATATAGGATAAAGCAAAATGAACAGATGATAACATCACTATCATACAGTAATAACAACACTTATGATATCATATAGTTAGCTTCACTCTGCTCTGTACAAAAGTACAACTAATTGTAAGAGTGTTCAAAAAAGTCTTCAAAGTGCCTTTCTTGTTAAGCTCAATTTTCCCAATTTTTTAAAATGCTTTTTGATCTTGATTTTCTTTAAGCAGAGCCCTGACCATTGGTACAGTGAGTAAGACTTACTGCTCTTAGAGGCAATATTCTCTTGATGAAGCTGTTATCCTCAGGTCTCACTTAAACACACAACATCTACCGTAACAACTAAAAAAAAGTATGTCCCATGTTACGGTAGATGTTGTGTGTTTAAGTGAGACCTGAGGATATGAGACTGTATATATTTTTGCACTGAGGTAAGAGGTCTGTATTGTGTTGTCTTCAACAAAAATAGATTGTTTAACAGCTGATTCTACACTACCAGAAATGTTTTTTTCTTGTTTTTCTTGTTTTCCTTGTATCTTGAAATGGTATCTTGTAGCAAGAAAATTATTCTTTGAACAAGAAATTAAAGAATCCCCGTAACAAGAAAATTCAAGAAACACATGACTTTTTTTCTTGCTGTCCACAAGAAAATATTTCTTGGACTAAGAGCTAACTGTACATAAGAAAAGATTTCTTGTAGCAGAAAAAATTACTGTAACCTTTCTTAAAATTCTAAAAATTCTTAAGATTCTTGTTTGTGAGCATTGTAGTAGAAATATTTTCTTTTCTTAAGAAAAAAGAAGAATACAATTCTTGTAAGAAACAACATACAAAATCTTTGAAGAATGTTTCTCAAATTTTCTTGAAAATCCACCTGGCAAGAAAATATTTCTCAACATAAGAAAATAAGAAAAATAAAAAAACATTTTTGGTAGTGTATTTACATTGTAGAGGTGAGACACGTTTCTACAGTTTTACATAATTGTACAACCATGGGCTTACAGAAGGTCTTCTACAATGTAAGACTGAAAAGCTGGAGATAGTTTAGTGTGTGTCTTTTTACAGTATGTATGTCTAAGGTGAGTTGATTGACTTCACCACGAAAGCAGCATTTGGTATTCTATGATGTGAAATGTGACGGGCAATCAAAGAATCTACAAATATTATCCCCACAAAATATTTTGTTAAAAGCAACACAAGTTCTTTTGCATGTTTCAATAATATTAAAGAAAAAAAAGGCATTTCATACTTTATTTACTTTTGTATGCTTAGTCTAGTAGCATTCATTTATTATTTAGTATAAGTCCACACCTTTGTAAGTAGAGTACAAACTAGAAAGGCCAATATTTGCTTTGGAGCAAATATAGCGATGGGTTCACCACATTTTACCACATGGCGGGGAAAGAATGAGAAACACAAGGGAAAACAATGCTTTACATTGATATAACTATAGTATGAAGTAACATACAACTAAGACTACAACAGTTGGATAGCTATTCCCTACATTATTGGTTAGGATTGCATAATGCAAACTGTTGATTTTCAAGATAAAAAGAAGCGTTCATAGCCCGCATTCCAATGCTGGAGCAGGAAAGCTTAAAATACCTACCAAAACACTTGAGTACAGACATACTGTCAGTATGGCATGGCTCTGTGCAGGTGTAAATGAAGTTAAGCCAGTTAAATCCCAACAGCCAATCAGCAAGGAGAATAGAGGAAAGCTGCATGCCTATTGGTTGATGCCTTGCATGCCATTGTGATGACTCATGTCCAAATGTGGTAAACACTGCACACTTACACAGTAATACATTAGCTATTACACAGCCAAAAAACTCAAATAAAACCATTCTAAAAGCCTGTATCACAATAATTCAAAAAACGCCTAGGGGTATTTGCCCACTGTACCTCCATACCAAATTTCAGGACCTTAGGCCCTAAAATGAAGAAGCTGAATCCATTTAAAGATATGGCAGGAGGAGAAGGAGGAGAAACATCAGAAAAAGCAATATGGTTTCACCACACCACTTCGTGGTGTGGTGAACCCATAAATATATCTTATGCATTTGATGTAATGAAATTCAATGCTAAGATTTAGTCCAACAGGATTTTTTTTGTTTATTTTGACATGAGGTTCTTCAGTAACATATATATATTATGTAGTGTATGGCAATGTTCCTTTTCTTATGCATGTAGGCTTCTGGTTGGGTCAGAAGCAGAGTACCAAATGCTACACAAGTCTAAGGTGCACTCCCATGTATAATCATAATTCAGTGGTGAATACTCATACCATATATAGGTTAGGTAGTTAGCTTTGTTGCTGGTCTACTATATATATATAACCCAAACACAGTTAACAAAGTGTGCAAAAGCTGCATGTAGCAGGGAAAGATAAGTGTCATTACAAGTAATGAAGACTACGTGTACATGTATGTTACATGTACATGTAGTGTGTGTGAATAGATGACTTTCAATGGAACCAAGTGTCCGATTGAATAAAAAGAATCAACAGATTGTTNTTTTTTTACGNGATTTGAACTAGTGTGGGATAAGTGGGGAGGGATGGTAGCCGCGGGGGGAAGTGTAGCGGCTTGATAAATTTTCGAGAGCAAGTTCCGCGCACTGGAGTTGATTTCTCACGCGGCCGTTTGTG
>NW_017802936.1:321400-353043 GCF_001625305.1 Branchiostoma belcheri
CAGCTTTAAAACTACTCTAATACAATGGTTCGGCTTCTTCTCGTTTCTTTGTAATATTAAAGATATAACAATGAACGCTGCCCCGGAAACGCCGGCAGGCCGGCCGTGTCTGAAACAGGGCTGCTATTCACACTGATATCTAAAGAAACACATGGCGGCACGACCTGGATCTGACAAACACTCTCACCATTCTGTAACTCGTGAGCATCTGTAGTACTAGTATACGAATTTTTAGCGCCGACTGTCGGCCGGAACCGGTCAAATCTAACAAACCATCATGTCTACCAAATATATCACCGCCACTGGTGCTAACCGTGGCAAATATGTCGCTGTTCTTAGCTGCCTGCCGCGGTTTGGTACCGGTTAAATCTAACAGGAATCAATGAAACCTTGCTGATTGCGATTTGTTTTCGAAAATATTATTTTGTCTCGTGTTTGTAACGTTCGCTCAAAATGAGGTTCTAAGTTTCAACCGTAACATGAAAGATATGAACACGCTTCTGTGCATGTTTGATGTGTTTTACGTGATTTGAACTAGTGTGGGATAAGTGGGGAGGGATGGCAGCCGCGGGGGGAAGTGTAGCGGCTTGATAAATTTTCGAGAGCAAGTTCCGCGCACTGGAGTTGATTTCTCACGCGGCCGTTTGTGTAGGTGTTTGTTTACATTATCGCTGGTCGCTGAGGGTCGGGCAGCCAGATTCGCCACGGGATGCCCCCTGTCCTTTCTATTTTTGGGCTCCAATCGGCTAGGGGGGATTAGTGATTTCACAGATCATTTAGCCAATTACAAACATTTCGAAACTTTTCGAAAAAATGGTATTCGCGTGAACACACACACACCCAGACACCATTCACTAATTTAAAGAACAGTCCCAACTGCGACGACTTGTGTCTCCTCTCTGAGACTCTGTTGTCGTGCCCCTACCTCTTGGTAGTAATCCAATAACGTGACTCCAAGCTAGAATACTTGAATCGGCTTGGTTTATTCTCAAGTCACCAACTCAGACTCTCTGTCTGGCTCGAGTCTCTTCTTGCTCATCTAACGCTACGCATGCGTGTTATTCTTTATGTTAAGTAAGCTGCTTAAACATTACCACATGTTACACCAACATGCACCCAACATTCTGCAACATACATTACAATACCCGGAGGTACAAAATCTACGATTTTCCTTGTTTTAGACTGTACTTTATATTCTAACGAAAGACCTGTCCCTTTTAATCATATCAAAGAGAAGTTCTCATACTTTGAACACCTAAGTGCAAATGATGAAGTTTTATTTTTGATGCGTCTAGACAAACCCTGTATCACAAACATGATCTGCTCCCACATTTTCCACTGTACAAAAAGCGCGAATACCTTCCACGTCTGCACAGAAAAGGGTATACGGAAAATATGGGCTAGGCTAGGGCTAGGGCTACCTTGATTGGCTACCCTTTCTGGGCCCCAAAGGGTGTGCATGGGGTTTCGGTCTCAAAAAAAAATATATACTTGTCTTTACAGATGTGGGTGGGCTGTTTGGGGGCGGTAATCACTGCTATTAGCAGGGCAAGCAAGACTTAGTCATAGGAACTATGTATTTATTCATAAAGAAAAAATTCTAACAATACATGTTGTGTTAAACTAGATAGAAGGGAAGCCGGTGTACAGGAGACGTTTGAAACTTTGCAAAACTGTGCATGAAACAAGCCAACACCTTACATCTGCTTGGATATGTGGAAGCTTGATAATGGCAGGCGTGGAATGTTAATCCTAGTTCCAGCCAGCATGGCCAGAGAGGTAGGGTTGGTTTGCCATGGGGAAAACGGAGGCTACAAAGTAAGGCATTGAAGCTGGTCCCACTGTACTGCATGGGTGTCCACATGTGCTTGCTTGAAAAAAAATTAGACTTACCAGTAATTGTTTCTTTGTAGCATGTGAACGTATGTACTATGCCATACGGTTAGTAAATATTTGTTACTTTTGTCATGTAAGACTAAGAGTTGATGAAGTATACATGTAGGGCATGTAGATGTATTTAATCTTTGAGAAGACAGTATCATTTTATAATCTACCTTGTTAATTGTATGTCTGGGTCACTGCAGTTAAGTTCTTTCCTCACTCCTGACTGCCCACAGTTGTTAGGGCGGGGGTCATTAAACCCTGCAGAGAGCTTGTGTTAAGTCAGGCTAAGGTCTTTCCTAGGAGGCAACAATTAATACAGCCACAAATGATATCAACTTAACCACCTATGCCTACAGTCCAAAATATTAGTATACTATCTGTCTAATTTCTCGAAAATTGCAAAACTATACTCTTTTTTCTCTTTTATTATACACATTTTTTTTTACTTTTGAATCAGTTTACTACAAAACAAGGTCCATTGCATTAGCCACTGAAATATATTAACTGTAACAGTCTTTTGCAGCCCTCCTAGGGGCACACCTGTGGGGGCCATTCATTCAAATACCAGCCTATCGAGGAACAAATGCCGGGCACTATCCCCCAGTGGAACTCCTTGCCCTAGCCATCAGTTTTCCCCATGGAATACCACCCCTAACGTTACTCAGTTAATGATTATACGCCTGCCATTATCAAGTTTTTTTTACGTCCAAAATTTCCATCGTCTCCCGTACACCTCCCCTTCTAAAACATTTGATTGTAGAATTGGAATTTTCTTCATAACAACAAGAGTTCCGAGATCTCATACCTCCATGAAATATGGGCTTGATATGTAAATGTAAATTTCTTCTTTAATTATGCAAATGACCTCTGCATTAACATAATATATGCATCGTGATGTTAACTTTTGATTAACTTAAAGATGTCCCAAGTAAGACATTCCCATCATTCACCATTGAGAAATCATATATTTTTTGCATTAATTATGCAAATTAGGTCATCATTTGCATAATTAGTATCTGTTGATGTTCCATCTGCCATAGGTTCTATAATGTAAAACACTGTAATTATAGAATTTCCTCATTAATTATGCAAATAAAGTCCTCATTTGCATAATTTGCAGTTAATTGTGTACATCTCTCTGTCAGATACCTACACACCAAAAATGATGAAAATACGCTGTTCCTATCTGGACTTATTGGCTTTCAAAGATTTCGCCCGAAAGTCCCCTGCAGTTCCTGAACAAGCTGCTAGGGGGACCAAACCCACACCACTTATTCCTAACAGGAAAAGCTATCTGTCACCAAAAATTGAAGACCATAGCATGTTCAGGACAAAAGATACAAAAACCGGAAGTTCTGCTGCAGTACCAAGGTCATCCACCAGGAGGCCCATATTTGACCTTGACCTTTGTCTTCCTAAGACTTATCAGCATACCAAATATCATCACAATCCATAAAGGCGTTATGAAGTTATGCTGACTACAAAGTTGCGGAAACACACACAGACACACAGACACACAGACACACAGACAGACGCCGCCAAAAACAATACCTCCATTTTTCATGGAGGTAAAAACATACTTACTATGAACATGGAGATCATGATTTTTTACCTCCTTGCTATGTATGTCTTGCTTGCCCTGCTAATAGCAGTGATTACCGCCCCCAAACCGCCCACCCACATCTGTAAAGACAAGTAAATGTGTTAGAGATCAAACCCCCAGACACACCCTTTGGGGCCCAGAAAGGGTAGCCCATCGAGGTAGCCCTAGCCCTAGCCTAGCCCATCTTTTCCGGATACCCTTTTCTGTGCAGACGAGGAAGGTACTCGCGCAGACGTGGAAGGTACTCGCGCAGACGTGGAAGGTATTCGCGCAGACGTGGAAGGTATTCGTGCAGAAGTGGAAGGTATTCGCGCAGACGAGAAAGTTTTTTCTGTGCAGGCGTGGAAGGTACTCGCGCAGACCTGGAAGGTACTCGCCCAGGCGTGGAAGGTACTCGCGCAGGCGTGGAAGGTACTCGCGCAGGCGTGGAAGGTACTCGCGCAGACGTGGAAGGTACTCGCGTAGACGTGGAAGGTACTCGCGCAGACGTGGAAGGTACTCGCGCAGACGTGGAAGGCATTGCCTGTGTGTGGACAGTGTTCAGTACCAAGGACATGTGTGCTTGCCTGTGTGTGGACAGTGTTCAGTACCAAGGATAGGTGTGCTTCATTTGTTTGTTTGTTTGTTTGTTTTTATTAGATCTCCATTAGTGTTCAACTGACCACTATTCTTCCTGGAGTCCACATAAAATTCAAAATTATAACAACAGAAATGTACAGAATTCAACACAATATTAAGACACATCATTGTGTGTGGATGGTGTTCAGTACTAAGTTCAGTTGTGCTTGCCTGTCTGTGTAAAGTGTTCAGTACCATGGACAGGTGTACTTGATTGTGTGTGGATGGTGTTCAGTACCAAGGACATGTGTGCTTGCCTCTGTGTGGACAGTGTTCAGTACCATGGATAGTTGTGCTTAATTGTGTGTGGATGGTGTTCAGTACCATGGACAGGTGTGCTTGCTTGTGTGTGGACAGTGTTCAGTACCAATGACAGGTGTGCTAGCTTGATTGTGTGTGGACAGCGACAGTACCAGTGACACGTGTACTTGATTGTGTATGTACAGTGTTCAGTACCAAGATAGGTGTGTTTGATTGTGTATGGACAGTGTTCAGTACCAATGGAAGGTGTGCTAGCTTGATTGTGTGTGGACAGTGTTCAGTACCAATGACACGTGTACTTAGTTGTGTGTGGACAGTGTTCAGTACCATGGACAGGTGTACTTGATTGCGTGTGTACAGTGTTCAGTACCAAGGATAGGTGTGATTGATTGTGTGTGTACAGTGTTCAGCACCAAGGATAGGTGTGCTTGATTGTGTGTGTACAGTGTTCAGTACCAAGGATAGGTGTACTTGATTGTGTGTGTACAGTGTTCAGTACCAAGGATAGGTGTACTTGATTGTGTGTGTGTACAGTGTTCAGTACCAAGGACAAGTGCGCTTGCCTGTGTGTGGACAGTGTTCAGAACCAAGGACAGGTGTACTTGATTGTGTGTGGATGGTGTTCAGTACCAAGTTCAGTTGTGCTTGCCTGTGTGTAAACAATGTTCAGTACCAATGATAGGTGTGTTTGATTGTGTGTGGACAGTGTTCAGTACCATGGACAGGTGTGTTTGATTGTGTGTGGACAGTGTTCAGTACCAATGACAGGTGTGCTAGCTTGCATGTGTGTGGACAGTGTTCAGTACCAATGACACGTGTACTTAATTCTGTGTGGACAGTGTTCAGTACCAAGGACAGGTGTGCCTGCCTGTGTGTGGACAGTGTTCAGTACCAAGGACTGGTGTGCTTGATTGTGTGTGGATGGTGTTCAGTACCATGGACAGGTAGGTGTGCTTGATTGTATGTGTACAGTGTTCAGTACCAAGGATAGGTGTGCTTGATTGTGTGTGTACAGTGTTCAGTACCAAGGACTGGTGTACTTGATTGTGTGTGTACAGTGTTCAGTACGAAGGATAGGTGTACTTGATTGTGTGTGTACAGTGTTCAGTACCAAGGATAGGTGTGTTTGATTGTGTGTGTACAGTGGTCAGTACCATGGACAGGTGTACTTGATTGTGTGTGTACATTGTTCAGTACCAATGATACGTGTGCTTGATTGTGTGTGTACAGTGTACAGTACCAATGACAGGTGTTCTTGTCTGTGTGTGGACAGTGTTCAGTATCAAGGGCAGATGGGACTTGCCTGTATGTGGACAAATGACACTGACAATATCAATGTTATTCTTTGAAATGTCGTCCTGAATGGAACTGTACACGTTTTTGGAACGTTTGGTTCAGTAGATGGTTAATGATGTCGATATGAGAAACTGTTACTGACATTTGCATGTGTCTTGTTATTTTTAACAAACTCATGATAGACCACAACGTACCTTCCCTCAAATCATGACAGTGCCAACAACCCTACCAACAACCACCGTCGCCATGGCAATGTATGTTTTCATTGTCAGTCTTGTTTGTAATTGAATTGATAAAACTAGATGATGCTAGGACATTTTTTGTCCGTAGAACTGTGTAATTGATTTTATGCTCCTTAATAGATGCGTTGTGATCTGAATGTGACAGATTGCTCTGCACCTGTGGTGTAGGCAGGTTCACTAACCCGCACAAGGAAATAAGGCCTTGTTCATATGAAACCACCCAAACCGCGATTCGTAACTCGCATTTCTTACATCTGGTCCACGTGCCACACATTTCTTTGAAACCGTTCCCGATCATGATTCTCCGAAACTGCATTCATTGTTGTTTGATGAAAACACGCAAGGTAGCGTGTTAATAATGACAGAGGTCAACGACCTACTTGCTGGTCGCCCCCCCCCCCACCCCCCACCCCCACCGTATCTCGGCCGAATGCCGACGTGGTCCCGCCAGAGGCAGTGAAGCTCGCCCTAGAACGGACACATTTTTTACCATTACTGCTCGTTAAGTTGCTGCCACGTAAAATTTGGTATTGCATATAAATAAAGAAATATCACCTCGTAATCCATGACCAGGTGAAGTCACATTGAAATCACATTGCGTTCACAATCGCGATGCGGGAAAACCGATTCGAAACCACTTCTAGAAGTTCGAGGCGCTTTCAATGTGATTTGGAGCGTTCAGATGGGGTCACTTGAAACCGGCTTCGGGGTAAAACACATGTAAACCGCCTTCACTGACTTTATATGAACAGGGCCTAAGGGGTTTGGATGGAGGGGATAGGACTTATTGAACAAGACTACACCCCCATAACATAATAACTGAAAAGGTTAAAAATACTAACAGTTCTTCTTAACATTGCGAAGGCAGGCATGTGTTCCTCGAACTCTAGTTCATATCTGTTATGAAGCTCTACATCAAATACAACATACATCTCAAAGCAAAAGACAGCACAGACGCTTTGCGATACCGTCTGTAGGTAGGTTCTTTTTATTAATACTTATGAAAATGTCATACGTAGTTTTTGTGTTGTGATCATGCAACATTTACAGTGATATTTATTCCAATTTGATGGGAAAGTTCATCTTTATAATAGACTATTGTATTGTTTGACTCTTGTGTCGATAAAATGATGCAAATGTTTAAGTATATAAGTGATAGATATTACGTAATCTCAGTTGATTTGGTTTCTTTCTGTACATCTTGAACGGTATTATCTATGACGTGTACATTTTCCTCTAAATCTGACTTGTGTACAGGGCAAAAATATTTTTGTTATAACTTTTCAAAAACTCCTGGTGGTGAGATCCAATGGTGTAAACTGTCTTACGTCTGAATCATTCTAAATTGTTGATTGAATCATTCTACGTTGTTCTGAGATGTGTCCCTGAAAACAAAAAAGGCTGTGTTTGAATCGTTAGATGTAAAAGCGGGCTAACAGAAAACGAAACGTTTGTACAAGTAAAGCCCTACACAGATAGTTCTCACTGCCCTCCATTCTCTTTTTAAGCCACTCTTGGTGACGGTAATATAAGCATTTTCACTTATTCCATACTACCGATCGCGACCGCAGCATTCGCGCAGCTATAGTGTATTTCTGCCGGTGTCTGTTTTCTCACTAGAAGTAGATGTGTTTGGACTTGTTGCTCGTCTCGGTAAAATGTTACCACTCTCCACTGAGACACGGTCGTCAGTTCTTTCGGTCACCACTTTATGCATGCTTCTGTCGTGGTTATCCGGTACCAGCCGACGCATGATGCCCTTGTTCTTGCTCTTGTCGTGCGGCAAAGTGTTCGAGCCAGAAATTGGGAGCCTGTGTCTCTCGGGCGACCTGTTTTGCGCGCTGTGATTGGCCTGTTCTGACAGGCTCTCGCTGTGACGTTTCCGGTGATGCCTCCGTCTGCTGCGCACGCTCAGAGTGTCCTCAAACATCACATCCTGTCGAAGGAACTCGTTAAAGACGGCGTCTGTCTTCTCGTCGATGCTGTAATCTCGTCTCGGGTACTCGTAGCGTTCTTTCGCCGAGGCGAGGCGGAATTTTCCTTTGACGACGAGTTGTTTGGACGGGCTGGCGGGACGGTGACTGCTGTTTCCCTCTGCGGAGGCCTCCAGCTCCATCAGCACAGGTTCGGCTTTCCCGTCAGAGGTGAAGGACTTCCTTCTCTCTGCCGCCGACTTCGGGCTGAGAGGAACAGGGCTTAGCTGCGCCTGCCCGTGTTCCTGTTGCTTCTCCTGCTCTTGACTGAAGTCTTGTACGGTGACGCGCGGAGACGTTACCGTTGGAGAAGTTATTGGTACCTCGGGGACGGCTGCCATCGACTCCAGGTCCTCGTCGTCAAAGGTAAACCGTATTCCCTCCTTCTGATGCACCAGTTTCGGCTGCTTTTCTATGGAAACGTAGCCGCTGTCTGCTTGCATCATCAGGAGTCTGGTGTTGGGGCTGGGCGGGTCTTCACCTCCGCCTCCCTCAGTCTCGCGTTCTTCGCTCGCCTGTCGGGAGAACGGGCGGCGAGAGGACCGCGGACCTGCTGGCCCCGGCTCGGCACTCGCCGTTGCCACAGCGGGCGAGACGCCTCCCATCTCCGTCCCCTTCCTTCCCTCGGCTCCTTCCTGTTCCGGACTGGACAGGTTGTCCCCGTTAGGTGATTCGGCGCTGTGCTGAGACGCCGTGTCTAATTCCAGGGTGGTTCTCAGTTGCCAGATGTGGCGGGACAGGTCCTTGTTGTCCGGAGTGGAGAGACTTGTCGTTCTGTTCTCAACCTTTTGATTTTGTCCCGCCGTTATGTCCTCCGCGCCTACTACAGTTTGGAAGCTTTCCGTGGACTGGAATCGGCCTGGAGAGTTCTTAGTTTTTCGATCCAGCGTGAAATCGTGCTTCCCCGGGTCTCTTTCGACAGGGTCGGACACCGCACGTTGTCTCAGCAGGGGGCGTGGATGGGAGCTCAGGACTTGGCAGTCGAAGCTCTTCCAAGGCCTGCTTGTCTTCCATTGCTGAATCTTCTGTTGCGAAGGCAACACCGCGTCCAGGCTGGCGTGTTTCTGCAGTTTGCGGAAGAACTGCCTGACGGCGCTTTGTTCTCCTGACCCTTCCTTGGAGGGCTCGCTTCCACGGTGTACTTCTACGGGCACGCTGACTTCCGAGGACTTCCTGCGATCCGAGCGGCGACTGTCTGGGCCCGGGGACTCGGTGTCCGTCTCCTTCGGGCTCTCCGGCTCGTCTGCCATCTCGTCGGCGTGGGTGATGGTGAGGAGCGGGTAAGTCTCGCGGGCGGGGCGGGGCGAGTCCACGGAGGCCGACTTCAGGATGGCGGGAAGGCCCAAGGTCTTGTTCAGACGTGCCTTTTTCAAGTGGTGGAAGTCTCCCTCCGTGTATCTGTAACGTGTGGAAATATCGTTAGACTGGCGATTAGACCTTACAATCCTATTCAAAAACCCGTTCTTAGTCTCATCTGAGTTGATAAATTACATAATGATAATTAAATGTTCTCAAAGTCCAATCTTCTCTCAACAAAGATGGTGGGCGGTATCGACTTCTGACGAACGTGGACTCATCACTGACGTCACACCTGCGGAGAAATCATGTGTCTACAGCACTTGGGTCAGATAGCTGATGAAAAACGAGAGATTTAGACGAAACTTCCGATGAGACAAATTTTTGAGTTGAAGAACAGTTCTGTATTAATGTTATTTCAGATAATAATTATGCACGTAGCCGTGACTTCGAATCAGTCTTCGAAGAAACTGAGAAAGGGGACACGTTTACCCTTCTCCGTTATCAGGTTCACAGCATACGTGTATTATCTTGACAGTTCATTTGTATTGGTAGAAGTCATTAAAGCAAGTTTTACAAGAAATTGGACTTTTGACTGTACAACTCCAGTCTTTGTCAACGACTGAACAATCCACCGCCTCTATGACGTCATGTTATGCTGGGCACTACAACCATTCCTTAACAAAGACGGGGGGCGCCACATACTGCACACCGAGTCACGTGTGTTATCTGTATAACGTGGCGTCACAGTGGATCTCTTTCCTTGACAAGGACAGTTGTACAGTCGAAAATTTGGGTAAAGCCAATTTCTTGTGCTGGAAATTACAGTTTAAACTTGCTTCGTAACAGATGTATGTCCTACTCTTTACGGCTCCGTGCACACGTCCATTATCTAGATAGAATGACGGGAAGATCCAGCGATCTCCTGTACATCTGTTTTTTCTTCGTCGAGTTCAAGTCAACTCGTTTAAGCAAACTTTCTTAACAATGACGTGGAACATTCCAACGGAAGAGTGGCTAGCTCACACGAGATCGTGAGGTCACGAGTTCGATCCCTGGCATTCCAGGCTAGAAGTTGCGTCACGGGGAAAGGTACTTTAGGCCACAGCAAGTAATTTTTATGGATGACATCCGCGCGCGCATTGATTTTCGCCTGATTTTAGAAAAAAGAACAAGAAATTTTGTTGCCCTTTGGCGGTGGTCAACATTAAAAAAATGGACAAAATGGCATGCCTTGTCATGCTGGAACGTATATGGCAGATAAACATGAAGAGAGGAGACAAAACAAGGCTCTGATTTATTTTTTTACTTTTACTTTGATGCAGTGATGTATATTATTTTTTCAATACGTTCCCACGGAATCAAAACCATTTTGTACAATGTTTTTTTGGGCCCGCCTTGTTTTTTTTCGCACTCTCGCATTAGATTTGGAGTCTGCGAAGGATGTCATCCATAAAATTTACTTACTGTGGCCTTACACGACATTCCTCACTTTACCCAGTTGTAAAATGAGTGTCTGTCTTCGGTTTGGGAGGTAAAAGGCTGTGGAAGGACAGTGTCGGGCTTCTACTTCTAATACTATACTACCTTTAACTTTCTTACCTATACTTCAATTTAGTGGTAGTAGTAGTGATTGGTTTATTGAAAAGAACAAAGAACATGTCAGACAATACTAGTAGATATAAGAGGGCAACTTACACTTGTAATATGCTAAATTTATAAAAACCATCGTCATCGTCATATATAGCAATATAAGTAAAACAATATAATTTCTCACGAGTAAGATCACTACTGTCGTTCTACATTAAAATGACTGAAAGTCTTTGAAGTTTTAAAAGTTAGTCTGGTACGAGCGCTAAGGATATGTACAGTTGGCGGCAAGAATTCGATTTGACAAAATAAACAATCGATAGTACTGAGATCAGGGTCCAACCCGATTAAAAATTCAATACAAACTTGGAGGAACAAAGACAAAACTACTAGTGAAAGCTTGTCTATCAGTACAGAACTCACCTTCTCCTTTTGTTGGAGTCCCTCCTTAAGGGGCTGTCGTCGTCGTCAAGGAGATCCACACCCTGGAAGGACACCCTGCGCTGCGTGGATTGGTCAGGAACGCCCAGCTGACCACCGCTCAGAACCAGAGTCGGGACGGCGTCTTCGGGAATATCTAAAAAAAAAAACAGCGTGACGTCAGTTTCTATTGTGGCAATGTTGCCATAGTAACCATCGCTCAGAACCAGAGTCGGGACGGCGGGCGTCACACACTTCGCTCAGGTAGAAATGAGTACCTAGCTTCCATTAGGGACGTCCCTCGGATAGGACGTTAAATGGCAGTTCCATGTTTGGGAAGAGCCACACCCTACGCACGTTAAAGAACCCACCACACATTTCGGACAATAGTAGGGGTCCCGAGGGTGGGGTGGTCCCATCTTCACTCTCGGAGTTGGTGGTTCAATACAAATCACCCAGACAGAGGCCTGGCGAAACTCCGTCTCGTTAATAGATTCCGACATGATTGTAATTTGTATTTCTCTACTATTAATTAATGATTTATATTGTAAACAAACATCAGAATTCAGCCCTGTATGTCAAGGCTGCGAGATGTGTTGTTGATATGTTGATACAAATAAACCAATAAATAAATAGATAAATATATGTGTACTTAAAATAGCCCAGTGCTAGTTGAGGAACCTTAGCTGTATCTTCAACAAAAAAGGAATAAATAGATGAATAAAGAACCATTAGCGTGACGTTAGTTGTTATGATGATGACGTTACCATAGTGACCATCGAGGTGATGGGAAGGTCAATGACCGCGCGCCAATAACGCTAATGCAAATCTATCGCCCGCATGGATATAGATTTTCCCATCTGTAAAGCCTGGGTCACTCGGGTTAACCCTCGATCACATCAATTCACCGTATCAAAGAGAAATGGATATTACGGCCAGATGGGCAGCCTTTTGAAAAAAAAGGTCTGACCTATAACGATACAAACATGTAACATATTTTGAATTAAAAACATTTCTTCATCCCTCCTTGTTAAATGCATCCAATGCAATTTCAGGGTCGCTGCAACAACAAACATCGTCTGGATGAGGAAACCTGTCTGATAATATTTGTACTGGCATTCAATGCTCCTTCTAAGCAGATGTTCGTCATTATGAAAAACTTAAACTCAAAATTTGACTCACCAGAAATTTTCGACTAAATCACTCAGTCTTCCTCTGCTATCTGGCCCAAATGCTATGGACACGTGATTTTTCCCACGTGTGACGTCAGCAAAGGGTCAAAGGTTGTCCGAGGTCGATATCGCCCCCCGTCCCGGTTGAGCAATGGTTGAAGTGCCCTGATGTATATGGCCTCTTTTATGCCTCTCTTGAAGTAATCCTGTTCGGTATCCAAGATTTTGACTTCAGACAACCTTTGACCCTTTGCTGACGTCACACGTGGGAAAAATCACGTGTCCACAGCATCAGATGTTCGTCATCATAATTTAGGCAACTAAAATAGCCCACAAAAAAGCTACGTGAGGAATCATGAACATGTAGCTTGTTAGTACAACCATACGAAACAAGCAACCGTTTTTGGCAGCGACATCGCATTCTAGCCTCCCAGCTATCAGTGTGGTATGGGAAAAGGAGTTGATTCAAATGACTAATTGTACATGAAAAAAGCCCCAGAAAATTGACTTCAAAATCAGGTTTACTACCCTGAAATTGCTGTGTGTGCCTTCTACTTCGATTCACGGATTTCCAGTGCTCACATACATTATATAGGCTATCTGTTTCATGATTGATATCAATTTAGACTACCAACTTAGAGCCACGAATAATAAGATTCATTGAACGAATCCATATGTAAAATTATAAGTAAAAACAAACAAGAAATTCGCCAAAAAGCACTTACTCAAGCAACTGGATATGATTTTGAAAACGTCAGACGTTTCAGCTAGTATCCACTAGCTTTCGTCAGTGACTGAGAGACCAGAGGGGAAATGCAGGTTTATAAGCACATACTATTGATTGATATGCAAATAAAGTGAAGACAAATTTTTGGAAGTCGAAAAAGGAACAAAAGTCAGACAAGTCAAGACAAGATAATGTAAATTAGTCCAAAAATTTGTCTTCACTTTATTTGCACATCAATCAATAGGTTGTGCTTATAAACCTGCATTTCCCATCTGGTCTCTCAGTCACTGACGAAAGCTAGTGGATACTAGCTGAAACGTCTGACGTTTTCAAAATCATATCCAGTTGCTTGAGTAACTGCTTTTTGGCGTATCGTATTACCTGGATGTCTAACCTTCATCGACGAAACAAGAAATTACTGAGAAATTTTAGTTCATAATCATACGTCTGAGATAGATAATAATCAGAAATAAATTTCAAATTTAACACAGCCTACACCCCAATATGCTAACATTGTAGTCCAAAAAGGTTTAGCGCATTTCAGGTGCATCGTATATTACGACCAATTCCTATGTTTATCTGAACACAGGCGAGCACCTTGTATTATAATACAGCCATCGTCTTTCGTTATAAATCATCTTGCTTTTACGTTGTCATTCGATTACAACATAGATCATTTTTCCTTTCATACTCAGCCTTTTAAGCTAATATTTCAACGAAAAAAGGAACAATGTGGTAAAGCGTACTTGGTAGATGGTTGATAAATGGAAATCACTCGTTCTCATTCAAATGTACAAAATGCTGTCGCCACTCTTTAGGACTAGGTCTGAGCCAAATCATGGACCTCATTGTTGCTTTTTTCACTTTCCCACTACACTTACTATGTTTTACGAAAAATGTACCACAAACCTAGGTTTGATTGATGACTTGAGAGTTGGATTTCTCCCCCTAAAAAGCGGCTGTCGCCTGAGACGAAATAGAAACTTTAAAAAGCAGCCTAAAACGTAGCAATTTGATTACGGCAGTAGTTTTCTGCCTGGTGAAGTCGGATGGCCAGGCCCTCTGATTGATCAAGTCAGATCGCTCCTGTCACTATTCCTGTACGCCGTGCGAGGTGTTTCATACCTGTCGCCAAGTTCTGTAACATCCGTTACCGCTCAAGTAAGACGGTCGTGCAGTTTAGATAGAGTCACATATAAGACATGAAATTGCCATTTTGATGACTTGTAGCAAGTTTTCTAGGTTTCTAAGAGAAGAAGAGAAGAGTGTGTGCTGTCATTTATAGCCACATTCGCTGAACAAATTGTTTTACAGTAATAAATGTAACATCCGTTACCGTTGTTTTTACTTTCAATTTTAGTTTCTTCACCTGGTATATAAAAAGTCGCCCAGTTTTAAAATGTCCGTACTTATGCCCTCTTGTTCTCAAATGATGAAGATAAAAACTGCAGATCTTCTTGGAGAAATAAACAAAAACGTCCGTTTTGTAACATCCGTTACCGGTAACGGAAGTTACACGTGTAGCGGAAAAGACGTAACAAGAGATTGAATTTCCCTTCCCTATGCACCATAAACATAATAGTTGGAAATAAAGTAGAAAAAATATGGATCCGAAGAAAAATAACCCTCTGTGGCGTCAACAGACTCAGATGTTCTACTCTTCTTTGCTTCCAAAGATATTTTTTCCTACTTCTATACACTACACTGTGCTATCTTTATGTGTTCAATACGTGTATATTTACCTGTAAATAATGAGTTGACAGAAGCACTTTCATAGATACTGACGCCTAAACTAAAGGCTTTTGAAGTGATGTCATGAATACAAGCTTTATCGTACACCCAATTCATATTGATTTTCCAGCGTTTTTGCCGCACAAAAAATTGCATTGTTTACATATGTCTTATCTAAGTGCATAAATTTTCGGTAACTTCCCATGGCAATTAAGCTGTCCTTTTTTGGTAATCATTAATTGAGATGTTTTCCTAAAAAATAAGGTAGGTTTGCCTGAAAAAACAGATCATCGATTTTTCAACCCCCAAAACCACCATTTTGTACATTTCAATGAGAACGAGCCAAATAGAATTCGGGGTGAGTCGTGTTGAAGTCTTACGGTCACAATCGTCGTAGGATTTTGTACGACACACGCACGGCTATCTCAAGAATGCCATCAGTTTGCTCCATTGCAATTAAGTGCCATTCAGGATTTGGAGGTGCCAAAATACGACCAAGTGGATACAAAAGCTGTCAGTCATTTTTCTTGACATTCTGGTATTTTGTGGTGGTGTCACAAAATAGGTCTGCGTTGTTATTAATGTCAGCCAGAAATGTATAAGATAATTGCACACATGCTTTTTTTTATAAATTCAACATGTTATCACAAGACGTTGTGGGGACACACTCAAGTTTTTTTTTCAAATTAAATTAATGACGCCACCAGCATAGGGACAATACAATTCTCATTTTTACCTGGGCGAAGGGAAGGAAGTCGTGTTAAGTGTCTTGCCCAAGGGCACAAGATCGGTGGCATGTCAGGACTCGAACTTGGGACCTCCTCGTTCCGAGTCGAGCACTCTGTCGTTACGCCACGCGATCCCACAAATATGTAGAAAAGTGGAAGTAAATTACAATCCCCTGAATGTCTTTTTAAATCAAAATATTTTGATTTTGTTTTGCAAAAATGTTACATAATGCCCCTTTAACAGACCACTCCGTTAGACAGGCTCGGTTTTGATGCAGGTATAAGCCTTGTTCATGTGAAGTCACCCAAACCGCGATTCGGGTAACTCGCATTACTCACATCTGGTCCACGTGCCATACATTCCTTGCAAACCGTGTCCGATCACAATTTTCCGAAGCTGCATTTATTGTTGTTTGATGAAAACACGCAAGGTAGTGTGTTATTAATGACAGAGGTCAACGACCTGCTTGCTGGTGCTCCCCTCCCAGCATATCTCGGCCGAATGCCGACGTGGTCCCGCCAGAGGCGGTGAACCTCGTCCTAGAACGGACACATTATTTTACCATTACTTCTCTTTAAGTTGCTGCCACGTAAAATTTGGTATTGCATGTAAATAAAGAAATATCACCCCGTAATCCATGACCGGGTGAAGTCACATTGAAATGAAATTGCGTTCAGACGCAAATCGCGATGCGGGAAAACCGATTCGAAACCACCTCTAGAAGTGATTTGGGATCGAGGCGCTTTCAATGTGATTTGGAGCATTCAGATGGACCCACTTGAAACCGGCTTCGGGGTAAACCACATGTAAAGCGCCTTGTGTGACTTCACATGAACACGGCCATAGAGGCGGATTGATTTTGTCCACCTGGAGGTAAACGGTAGGCACCAGGTGTAAGGGCGGTCGATTCCATTAGGCAAATAATCCAATACGCCGTTAGGAAACAAACTAATCCCGACTGATCAGATACGTTACGTAAAGGAAAAGAAGAGGAAAAGTAAACGCCAAAATTTTAGAAACCAAAAATGCAATAGTAGGAAAGTGCAGCAGTTTTTTTTTTGCTGTCATGTTGAAAATGTTTTTAATATGTGACTTTGGAAATGGCTGCTTGCAATTCTAATTATCTTCAGATGTATTTTTTTTCAAGAATGACAAACTGTCTTTAAAACCCCATAAGCGTTTGGTGAAATCATATTTAGATAATTGTTTTGATGGTCGAATTTCAATTATTCATTAATGTTTGCTTTTTAAACTTCTTCATCAAAACACAACATAGATTACAAAGTGGTGCAGCCTTCGATCAACAATAACTGCTTTGGTGGTCAAATTTTAATTTTTGATGTTTGCTCTTTAAACATTTTCTTCTATTCAAACATACAAAGAAATTACGTGGTACTGCACACAAGCATAAAAATATGCTAAATGACGAGAGATGCACAAATTATACCTCTTGCACCATACAGAAACAAGACTGGCAATGAAAACATACATTGCCATGGCGACGGTGGTTGCCGTTAGGGTTATTGTTTGCATGGCACTGCCATCATTTCATGATTTTGAGGAAGACTTGGTACCTGTTAAGTCTAGACAGATACAGTGCACTCCTCCACTGAGCGTATAGTGAGCGAGCCCCGGGGTCACAGAAAGTAGGGCCATCCGGGGCAGAGAGGTCTTCCCAATGGTTTTCAGGAATTTGGGCATAGATGTGGGTCAGAGAAATGCCTGTGGACATTCCATTCCTGTGGACATAATTCCTGCACCATTCCTAGAATTCTTGCAAACTGCACACAATACTGTATCATTAGGCTCCTCCCTGAGACGTCGCCAAAAAAAGAGAAGACAAGATCTGCTTGTGTGCCGTTGTATTACGTTCACTTTACACATCTGTTTAGGTCCCCAGGGCTCTGTGCCCCACATTTCCACAATCTCATTAAATCCTACATTTGTACGTACGTGTCAATTACGTTTCGGGTCAGACAGATGATGCGATACCTCAGGCGACATGACAACACACGGAACACGTACCCATTCATGTGTGTATAATTATGATAAAATACTTTTGTGTTTACCCCATGTAGCATTTACTCTTCAGTGTTGACGCTAATATAGGCATAATATAGATAAGGCATAATATAAATAAGCATATCATGGTGTATATATAAATAATATAGGCATAATATAAATAAGCATATCATGGTGTATTTTCTTATGTATCTTTGAATTAATGATGGTTAATAAAACGCAAGATCATTCTCTTGTGCCAGATTCAGATATAGTACTAATACTTCAGATACAGTAGTGCCAATGCCTGAAGCATCAGAGAGAACATATACTATATGTTAGCTCATACCCCTATGCTTTGGCTGCATATGATTTACAAATATATAGCATATAGACACTACAACGACAGTCTGGTCGTGTATTCAAGGTATATATGATGATTTGGTTTCGATTTTCCATTATAGAGGGTAGTTATGGGGTGGATAAAGAAGGAATACGTCCTACCTGACAAGGTGTGAACGTTGATGTCGAAATTTTCACCCTCCCCATAGTCGCCTCTCACTTCGCTGTAGTGGATGGAAAACACATGGTCAAAACAAAATGTTACGGACATTTTCCTCCAGAAGAGGGTTGGAAATCGTTGGTTCGAAGATTCCCCTTTCCCAAATCGCTAGAACAGAAGGGAAGTGCCCTTGACATGGCATCGGAAATATCCGTGTTCAGGAGGGAGAGGAACAAAATGGGGAAGAAATGGAGAGGATGAAATGGTTTTCAAAATGTCGGACCCAGGGAGGGGAGGTCTGTCGACGTCATTCGCCGACGATGCACGAAGATTGCCGACGCCAACACGAGTATGACGTCAGCTCGTGGTACGGCTCGTACCCATCCCTTTTTTCATAGAGACACGCCGTATATTTGCCATCACGGAATGGAGATTAAATCAATAAACGAGTAACAATAGACGTGAGTAAAAATCGTTCAATGCTGCCTGTATGGGCAGTTGCCTTCACCAAGAGCTCCTTTCACGAGCATATCTGCTTTAAAAAAATGATCCCCAAAATTAAAGGCACTGTCCAAGGTGCTGATATTACAAGAGTTCTAATGCTTAGTCTTTCCGTTACTTTTTGCTTATGTTAAACATATTTTAAGCCTCAATGTAAAACTTATTGAATTGCTCTTATTTGTGAGAATAATTTTTCCCGTTCTTTTAAGCTATCAAAACACCTTAAATAAAATCAATTATCCTATATAATAACGCGTGCCGGTCCGACTACGTTTACTGAGAGGTTATATGAAATAGCGGGAAAAGCGTTACCTATAGCTCGGCCCACATTCTGGAATAAGAAGACGAAGACAGCCCGTCTCAGGAACGTATTATATACAGGGGAGCAAACACACCTGTTTCTCCTCAAGCCGCGGAGAGAGATTGGGGCTGAATACAGCCCAGTCCGTGGGAGGTGCGTGGGGGGAGGATATCGGAGCGCTCGCTTTTACATTTCGTGGGCAGTGATTTGCATTTTCTGTGTAGGTTTGGGGGACAAAATAGACACACCAACCCTTTTTAATGAGGTGATTCTTATTCATTTATATTTGCTTTCAAAGTTGCCACCGAAACGGTTAATAACTACTGTCCTTCTTTTTGATTCTTTTATTCTTTTATCGCTATCTGTATCAATCGGTTAGTTGTTTATTTGTAGCAGTTTAAGTATTATATTAAATATTTATAAAATTAGAATTAAAAAGATTGTTTAAATGTTACCAAACGAACAGTTGGTAATAACGCTATTAATCCACCCTGTTATCTTTTAATATTGGTATCATTATTTCTTCTATCTGGACGCCACGGTAAATTTTATCACAATTCTCTATTTATAAAAAAAAGTATGGTGAATATTGAGCATAACGTGGTACAAAAGATATTTGCTCCATCTGTTTCTGGTGTGACATAAATTGTTGAGTTATTGATGGGGACTGGGAACGGCATGTTAGGGGAAGTCCCCGGGCGTTAATAATCTAAGGATGGGAGCCGCGCTAACTGACAGTTGGGACGGGCACTTAGTCACTTAGGCTGGCTATAAATAATGGACTTAAGTACGGATCCGACACGGGGGAAGGAAATGGAGTTAATGTACGACTGCGCAAAACAACTCGTGACGTTCCTGTCTTCCCTTATTCGTACACAAGTCACGGCCATATTTTGGAGAGCGTAGGTGGTATAACATATATATATATAAGTAATTCTAAACTGTCTTTTCTTAGCAAATTATAAAAACAGTTATGAACAAGAAACATACCTTTATGATATAAATAACTTTGAGATTCGTAAAACAATAACTCAATTAAGAATCAGTAGCCATAAATTGAATATTGAAGCAGGTAGATTTTACAATATACATTGTAGCCCCTGACCAAAGGTTCTGCCCATTTTGTCCAAAGCATATAGAAAATGAATTTCACTTTGTTATGGAATGTACCAAATATGATGTTATGCGTAAGAAACTATTTACATTTCTCGAATCAAGTACAACAGATTTCAAGAGTCTCGATTTTGGAGACAGATTTGAATATATCTTTACATGTAATGGTCCCCACAACGCAAAAATAGGTAGATATATAAAGAATTCTTTGCTATTAGAATAAATACCGAAACTTGTGATTGGCCCACTCGATTGTAACACTTTATCAAAGACTTGTGCCATCCCATATTATTTGAATAATTTGTATAAAGATATGTTAGGTTTTATTCGACATTAGGTCTTATTCAACACACTTATTCTATTGTTGTTACTCTCTTTATGTAGTTTGTCATACATTGTACCATGTGCAATTGTCGTGCAATAAAGTTCTTTTATAATATTCAAAAGTAGTACGATGTTTATTCATTCCCGAACGAAACACATTTGCATAATCCTCACCTGAAAGATCATTGGCGTTAGTTCTAAAATGGTTAATCACAGTCAGGTGTCAATATGATTACGTCATAGCCAATCAGAGCGCGATGACAGAACTTACTGTGCCTGCGCGAAACCCGTAATTAATTATTGCCCATATTGACTTTGGCAGATCGTCTTGTTTAAGGTCGTATTCAAATATTTAAGAATGACATCCTATCTATAATTTTCAAATGTTGTGTGGAAAAAGATCGTCTGCAACAAGCAAAATTCTGATGCTGCGTTGATCAAAAATCCAAGGAAAACCGTGATGTTACAGGTTTTACGCAGGCGCAGTACATGCCGCCGACATGCTGACTAACATTTAATTAACTACCCACGTGATCACGTGTGTAATCTACAACAAATGACGTCATAGAGACAGTGAATTGTTCAGTCATTAATCAAGACTGGTTTAGTGTAATGGGAGATTTTACTTTTTCTATTGTGTCAAAAATGACATTTAAAAACACTTGATACATTTGTATATTTGAAAAGCGCTTGAAAAAAATGATAATTTCCTGGTGGATTATAGGCAAAATAGGCCACATGAATCACAAAATAATTTTGATCGATATTCTGCATGTAGAGGACGTTATTTTTGTGTGTATTTTTGTGTGACGTCCTTTAGCCACGTGACAAAAGCAAGAACACTGCTCATGCGGACATGACGTCATACATTAAAATAAACTTTGGTTATTGCAGATTTTATAAAAATCCATGGTAGCACTGTCCGTTCTCGGCCCGTGGACTACTGTATCCAGAACGTGACGGAATGTATCTGTATCTGTATAGCCGGTATACCCGCCATTCGGCGTAACACATGTAGCTTCCGTATCTGTATAGCCGGTATAACCGCCCTTCGGCGTAACACACCAGCTTCTGTATCTGTATAGCCGGTATAACCACCCTTCGGCGCAACACACCAGCTTCTGTATCTGTATAGCCGGTATAACCGCCCTTCGGCGTAACACACCAGCTTCTGTATCTGTATAGCCGGTATAACCGCCCTTCGGCGTAACACACCAGCTTCTGTATCTGTATAGCCGGTATAACCGCCCTTCGGCGTAACACACCAGCTTCTGTATCTGTATAGCCGGTATAACCGCCCTTCGTTGTAACACACCAGCTTCTGTATCTGTATAGCCGGTATAACCGCCCTTTCGCGTAACACACCAGCTTCGCAGGCACGTGGCGCGGCGGCAGCTAGCTATATGAATGACTTGTTACACTCCGAATGACTTGTTACTCTCAATATTTGCAAATTTCATTGCAGGAGTTGTTTAAAGCTTTCTAGTGATGATGCCCCAACCTTGCTCGGTGGCAACGAGTTCCAGTCTACGATAGTTCTGGGGAAGTACGAGTAGAACGAGGTGAGCCCATAGTGAAGGAACATGTCGTGCTGCCTTTTGATGTTCCATTTACTAGTAGTTAAAACCAGTCGAGTAATTGAGCACTCAGCGGAATCAATTGGGTAGAAAACATGGGAAAATATCTGATGCATGAAAGTAATTTTGAATAAACTGTAGACTGTAACTCAACAACCAAACAATGAAACAAAGCAGACATTTGTTCAAGTGAACCAAACAATCAAATAATCAATTTACCAATCAGCCATACAGGCGACTAAGTCATCAAAAAGTAATGACCTAAAAGTTGCGTATATTGTTTGAGTACGGATGGAATGTGCAGATTGTGATAAAGGGTTTACGTGACACAATAAACGAGTTCAGAGTTCCAACTGCGCATACGCGGAGTGATGCATTGTGGGTAATATATCTAAGGTGAACGCACGGGAGAACGCACTGCGCCTGCGCGAAACCCATAACTTATTATTTTTTTTATTCCAACATGTAATCACCAGACGTGGTGACGACACACTCAAGTTTTTTCAACTTATATTAATGCCGCCACCAACACAGGGGACAAATACATTACAGGACAATACTCATTTACACCTGAGCGAAGTGAGAAAAGTCGTGTAAAGTGCCTTTCCCAAGGGCAGAAGATCGGTGGCATGTCAGGACTCGAACCCGGGACTCTTAGTTCCGAGTCGCGCACTCTGCCGCTACGCCGCTACGCCACACGACCCCACTTAACCCCCCATAGCTTATTGTGCATAGCGCTTCGGCAGAATGCATTATTTAATTTATCCGCAAAATATTTCGCGTATTTAAGGAAAACATTTCATCTATAGTTTTCACATGTTGTGTCGGAAAAGATGTCTTCAACAAGCAAAATGCTGATCCAATAAGACATCCGACGAAAACCTTAAAACTCCGGTTTTTGCATAAGCACAGTATATGCTTATCTATGATGCCTTGGGGCGCTGGTATAACGGAAATGAAAAGAAAACTACAGTGGGGGTCGCTGGAAGACAGACGTAGAATGTCCAGACTGTGCATGATGTACAAAATGACTAATAAACTGGTGGATGTACCAACCACTAAGTATCTGATATCAGCCCAGAAAAGAACAAGAAACAGTCATGCCTTCAAATATCAGAGTTATCAACCAAGAATTGAGGTATTCAAAAACTCGTACTTCCCCAGAACTATCGTAGACTGGAACTCGTTGCCACCAAGCACAGTTGGGGCATCATCACTAGAAAGCTTTAAACAACTCCTGCAATCAAATGTGCAAAGATTGAGTGTAACTAGAAAGGCCGACATTTGCTTTGGAGCAAATACAGCAATGGCTTCACCACATTTTACGACATGGCAGGGAAAGAATGAGAAACACAAGGGAAAACAATGCTTTACATTAATATAACTATAGTATGAAGTAACATACAACTAAGACTACAACAGTTGGATAGCTATTCCCTACATTATTGGTTAGGATTTTTAATTGCATAATGCAAACTGTGGATTTTCAAGAAAAAAAGAAGCGTTCATGCCCCGCATTCCAATGCTGGAGCAGGAAAGCTTAAAATACCTACCAAAACACTTGAATACAGACATACTGTCAGTATGGAATGGCTCTGTGCAGGTATTAATTAAGTTAAGCCTGTTAAATTCCAACAGCCAATCAGCAAGGAGAATAGAGGAAAGCTGCATGCCTATTGGTTGATGCCCTGCATTCCATTGTGATGACTCATGCCCAAATCTGGTAACACTGCACACTAACTCAGTAATACATTTGCTATAACACAGCCAAAAAACTCAAATAAAACCATTCTAAAAGCCTGTATCATAAAAATTTAAAAAAACGACCTGGGGGTAGTTTGCCTACTGTACCTCCATACCAAATTTCAGGTCCTTAGGCCCCCAAATGAAGAAGCTGAATCCATTTAAAGAAATGGCAGGAGGAGAAGAAGGAGGAGAATCATGAGAAAAAGCAATATGGTTTCACCACTTTGTGGTGAACCCATAACAAGCCGTTCGGTGTGATATAGCTAGCTGCCGCCGCGCCGCGTGCCTGCGAAGCTGGTGTGTTACGCCGAAGGGCGGTTATACCGGCTATACTGATACAGAAGCTGGTGTGTTACGCCGAAGGGCGGTTATACCGGCTATACAGACACAGAAGCTGGTGTGTTACGCCGAAGGGCGGTTATACCGGCTATACAGATACAGATACAGATACAGATGACGATGTCCTTCATATTTGGCCTTGCTCAAGTTGGCACCCGAACAAACGGATACAAAAGAATGTAGGATATGAAGGCCCGTATTCAATATGGAGTCTGTGTGGTTGGGGAAATGACTGCGGGGGTGTATCTCTCTATTCATCGTTCCCTTCTATAGAGACACACGGGAGGGATCCAAACGGACGGTAAGAATATTCTATTAGAAAATAACGCCTCCACACCTTTTCTACTCACGTGTCATCACTCTTACAGGGTCACGTAACAGAGATAGAACGTATAATATGCATATTTTTGCTGAGTATCATGTTGAGTGGTTGAGTGTCAGATACATTGCCACAAGAAGTGACGCAATTCTTTACCGCACGTAACCATTATTTACAAACACTAGAAATGATACATTTTAAATGATACATTACAATAGTGCAAGTAAGTTCAGTATTATTAGCATTTAGTCCAACTAAAGTCACCAAGGAGATGTGAGTCACACATCGTTACAACACTCATACCACCAAAACAGCTATATTCCCATCTTGACCCCTCCCCGACCAGAGTTTTCAAAACCATTTTTGTTCTTTTTTTAAGATTATTAACTTTGAGTGGTAAGAGGCATTTTTGTGAAACATACATGACGTTGTTAAATGATATACTTCAAGCTTCAACCGTAGCACAAAAGTTTTCTAGCATCCAAAGTCATGGCCATAGCACGTCCAGAAGAAGAGATTTCAAAATCGGAAGGTCCTAATTGATATCTAATTTTTCACCATCAGTTTTATACGTAACGATAAAATTTATGATGAGCGATTAAATATCAACCCCAAAATTCAAAAAAAGTCAACAAGTGACACCAATATTGGTGTCTTCTTTTCTCCGGGTTCGCACGCACGTGTCACGTATAGGAATATTCAAGACTCGGGAGCCAAGAATAATGTTCTATCAGGATCTCTTTTATTCCATCCGTCTGTTACTGACCGTGTCTACAGGTCAACTCCCCGATCCCCCGGTGTTAGCCCTCTTATAACTCCCCTAGGCCACACCAATTTAATTCCTTGGTTAACGGATTTTTCTAAAAAATAATGGAGCGGGCGGGCGAAGAAAATAAAAACAGGCCTAGGCATCCTCTATTATGGCCCAAAATGGTACGATAGGAGCCATGAAGTCAACACACCGGGCTGGTTCAAAATTTAAACAATGAATTTTGAGCTTTTAATGATACCATTGCATTGAAAGATGGAATAACTGTAATAATTAGGATGGAAAGGACTGTTTTCAACAGTTCAGGGCAAAATATGAGCATTTTGCAGTTGATTCTGAATTTTTATTTTTATTTGCAAATCTGAAAAAAAATGAAGCGGGCGAATCCGTTAACCAAGAAATTAAATTGGTTCGGCCCTAGTACACAATCTACATCAATTATCTACAAGCTAAACATAGGAGACAGGGGGCAGGCCCGAGCAACAACGACAGTCGGTGTCTATCTGTGTCCCTCGTCACCCCGTGACACGTCTCCACCATCGGCAGCTAGTCTTACGGACTTGCGAGGGACACCCATCGAAACCAAGGTCACTAAGTTACTAGTATGATTTGCCAATTTTGTAGCTCTAACAAAGTAGAAGATGAAGCTCACTTTGTTATTGATTGTAGTTTATATAGTAATGAAAGAAATGATCTTTGTAGATATATTATAAGTACGTTTCCATACTTACAATACTTGCCTAATATTGAAAACTTTATCTTTCTTATGCGCTTTGATTATCCTGTATTAAACAAACCCATTTCAAATTATATTTTTTACATCACAAAGAAACGAGAAGAAGCGGAACCTCTGTATTAGAGTAGTTTTAGAGCTGTTTGTACTACAAACATGTATATTACCCATTTCATTTGTTCACCTGTACTTAGCCCGATAGGGAATGAATGTACAATAAAGGTTATTATATTGTTATTGTTATTAATATGTAATTTCTCTCGTTGGGTGGCACTCGTACACAACAACATCTATGGAGAACAAACCGCACGTGCCCACCTCTTGAGTCCCTTGCGCCGCCCCAGACAGTACCTGCACACGGCGATGGTCAGCACCACCAGCACGGCCCCGCCCACCGCCCCGACCGCGATAAGCACTGTGGGAAGGTTGGAGGGAGCCTCCTCACTCGTTCCCTGGGTAACGTCTCCCTGGCAAGAATGAACAACAAACAATAAAATATGTTTGAAGTTAAAACTTTAGTTAAAACTGACCCAGTGAAGCTTGGATATCACCCTACATTGAACCGCGACGGGGGTCGACATCGTCTACCAGATACCTCTGACCTCTGACCCAGTGTTGACGTCACACTTCAAAGAAGCTACGTGACAAGCTTCACTGGGTCAGTCTACTGAGGAAGACCAGAGTGACTGGTCGAAAGCTCTAGGTGAGAGAATTTTTTGTGTTGGAACAAAAGTTTTAACTTCAAACATGCAACTACCAACACAGATGAACTTTCATGATAAAACAATGGAATATTTTAGAAACGTTCAGTGGTCAGACTGTTGGATTTTGAAATCCACTCTTTCCATAAAAATTGTTATATCTAAGAAAGTTTGAATTCCTGTATGTACTGTTGTGACATTTTTTTTTGGGGGGGGGGACTTCAACTCGGCCAACTTCCCCAATTGCCAATTACTGGATGCGCTTTAGCGGTTTTATTATGTATTGCAGGCAAACAAATGCCACACACGACATTATTATAATGTCAACAGTGCAGGCATTAGAAATCACTTCAAAGCTGACAGAAACAGAGTGTGTTTGCCCAATAGTTCTGACGAACCCAAGCTGTGGTTGCAAACGTAGTCAATATTGCAAACGATGAATTTGGATAGAAGCCAACATCGATTCATCTTCGGTGCATCACCAACAAGAATTCGTAAATCTCATACCTCCATGAAATATTTGAGCTTTTGTAAATGTTTTTTATTTGTCTCATTGACTGTGGAAATAATGTCGTAATTAGCATAATCTAGTTTAATTTATTGTTTTATAAATTCAAATGACAATATTTTCGTGTAAAATTCTTCTCCTTTGTCATGCTCCATTTCAACATGTCCTCATTGATTATGTAAATGACCTCTACATTAAAACATAATATATGCATAGTAGTGTTACCCTTTAAGTAATTTACACGTCACAAGGTAAAAATTCCGATCATTCACCAATAAGGAGTCACAAAATGTTCAGAAACACAAACACACACACAGACAGACAGACACACACACACAGACACACACACAGACACGCCAAAAACAATACCTCCATTTTTCATGGAGGTAACAACAAGACCGGGCGGGAGGCGGGCTGAAATGGGCAACAGAAAAGCACCCTCTTCATATATTTGGATATTGACATAATTTTTCTGACCCAAACTTCAACAACACTAAGTAGAGATGTAATATCTGTGTCCATAATATCACCAGGGTCCATAATATCGCCACCTTGAGAAAAAGTGTGCTTAAAGATATTTTTACTGCAACATACCCTAGGTATGTACATTTGATGTGGGAAGGAGTGCATACCAAAAGTATGTTGCAGTAAAAATATCTTTAAGCACACTGTTGTTTCTCAAGGTGGTGATATTATGGACCCTGATGATATTATGGACACAGATGTTAATAAGGGGTGACATTCCAACCCATTTAATTTGCGAAATGGTTATTTTGTATTGGTGATTCTCTTCAAAGAATCGTTCATATCCGTTAATACGATACTTTTCACTTAAAAAAATAAACAAAAGTTCCACAACCTCATACCTTCGCAAAATGATGTTAACCCCTCCAGTGGACGAATTATACATTTTTACACATTGATTTCGCGCATAAGAGCCTCATTAGCATGGATTATATCAGTTGGTCATATTCTCCACCCAATTACAGCCTTATCTTAACAAAAAGGGCAATTTAGCCCTTCCTCATAAATTATGTAAATGATGTTACGATTTGAATAAATTATGTTTATTGATGTTCACCTTTACTTAACTTGCGGCAAGTATGAAATACCCAGCAGTCACTTTTATAAGATTCTAACAACTCGCCGTTAATTATGCAAATTAGGTCTTCATTTACGTAATTTATATCTTCAGATGTTCCTCTCGTTCTCAATTACATATGTCACAAGTGTTTCAAAGTCCTATTATCGAACGAAAAGATTTATATAACTTCCTCATTAATTATGCAAATTAGCTCCTGATTTGCATGATTATCATCTAGTTAAGCATCACTTCAGCTACCTACATACCAAAAATCACGACAATCCGTCAACCGGTTCTTGAGTAATTCTCAATCAAAGATTTTTCAACAAAGTTGATAGTTACAGAACAAGTCGCTAGGGGCCCCAAACTTATGTAATTTGTTTCCTATCCCAGGAGCTATCTACCATTAAAGATTCGTGACGCTAGCATGTCCAGATCATGAGTTATAGAAACTGGAGGTTTTGCTACAGTACCAAGGAAAGCCGCCAGGGGGCCCAAAATCTAATCATTTTTAGGTCTCACCAAGACCTACCCACCACAATGACAATGCATATGAAGCTTCTTGAGTTATGCTGTTCACAGACAGACAGACAGACAGACAGACAGACAGACAGACGGGCAGACGGACAGACGCTACTGAAAACATAACCTTCTCGGCAAAGTTTATCGCTATCGATATAAAGACTTCCCATTTGGGAAGGTTAAGTGCAAATATTAGGCGGGGGGAAATATTAGGTTAGGGATCACTGGTCAGTGCCCCCGCACCACAAAGACTTCTTATCCAGAATTGCGAGTTGTTTTAAGGTTATCCATTTACGATGACCGAACCCCTGAACTCGCAATGTTCTACTGTTATTCCTGTTATTCTCCTATCCTCCCATAACTACTTGGTACGACTTGTCAAAATGGAACAAATCTGTGGTATAGTTTACAGGCAGTGAAGTTTGCTATGAGTTCAATATAATATCGAATTCTTATTTTCAAAACAGTAAAAGTACGATAGTAAACTGAAGCCCGTCACTTTAGATCGTAATTCTCTTTTGTCCATTGTAGACAACATATTGTTGCTCAAAAGATCATTGCCAAAGTCACACAACGTAGAGCTTGACGTGTACTCAATACATCTCTTTTATGGCGTCTTTTTACGAGTTTCCACTGGAAACATGGTACAGGCAAAAAATCGTAAGGCTATGAAGGCCTTGGCACGTTAAAAGGTATAGAACAATCTTTATGGCAAATAATAGCGCCCACTCAAGTCGGTAAAATTCAAGGTTTACTGGCCCAACGGTCTGACAGGGGACACTTTGATTCGAAGGTCATGTCTCGATGAAGTAACTTTGTTTGTTTATCTTAATTGAAGTTGTCTTATTTTTTGTCGCAGCATCCAGACACCACCACCCCCCCTCCCAACACACATACACACGCACGCCTCGAAAGGGACCACCGAACGATCTTTCCAGTGGGATCTCTGGGGAAACCATATGGAAAACAGCCACTTTAAAACATATTTTACCTTTCTTTCAAATCTCAAGTCCTCACCCCAAAGCTGTCACACATTTTGGACAAATTAAAAATATATACATCTTCTATCGACTTTGCAGAAAACCGGGTCTTTCTGAGCAAACTTAGGCCATGTTGATTTGATTATATTGGTGACATCCTCTGAGAAACCCAAAACTGACGAGCGTTAGAATAAAAAAAGTATTGTAAAAGAAAGTTGCTTTCATTATAAAATCTGCGTGGTCATGAAGCTTGAACAAATGACAAATAAGTATGGTATGGCGAATAATCTACTCTTCCAATTCATTTGTTTACATTTTTGTTTATCTTTTTTTCTTTGATTTTGGCATTCTACGACATTGGTATCGTTTTCCAATATTTCTTGTCACTTACGGTATATATTTGCTGTTTTGTACGATTTATACTATGGCTGAAAACTTGTTTTTTTTGCATGGAAACGGCCGAAAATTCATGCGCGCGCGGGTGTTATCCATATAATGAAATCAATATGGCCTTAGCCCAGGAAAAAAGCCGACAGAAACAACACAAAAATGTAGGCGTACCAAGTCCCCATTTCTGGTGCAGTGACCGGTCCCTCCCACAAAGCTGTGTTGTGTACTCACCGGGTACCGGTCCCTCCCACAAAGCTGTGTTGTGTACTCACCGGGTACCGGTCACCCCCACAAAGCTGTGTTGTGTACTCACCGGGTACCGGTCCCTCCCAGAAAGCTGTTGTGTACTCACCAGGTACCGGTCCCTCCCACAAAGCTGTTGTGTACTCACCGGGTACCGGTCCCTCCCACAAAGCTGTTGTGTACTCACCGGGTACCGGTCCCTCCCACAAAGTTGTGTTGTGTACTCACCGGGTACCGGTCCCTCCCACTATGCTGTGTTGTGTACTCACCGGGTACCGGTCCCTCCCACAAAGCTGTTGTGTAATCAGCGGGTACCGGTCACCCCCACAAAGCTGTGTTGTGTACTCACCGGGTACTTGCTAGATTCGGTGCCTAAGTCCATATGTCGGCAGTGTGTCGCACGCTCATCTGCGCATGCGTCCGATTACGTCAGTTGTACATCAATGCATGTCCGCTGTGTCTGTGGAGAGGCAGGGTTTATTCACTTTAGTCATCTGTCCCAAAATCTCGCTTTAGTCAAATGTGTTGGTTAAGTCAACAATAACCTGTCACACATTTTAAGATGCATAGTACACATAGTATACGGCACTTCAAATCTCATGTTCAAATCACTAAGTTATATGCATATGCGGAATTAGTTTGACTTGGCAATTTACAGGATGCTTTGACGTGTAGATCCTGACAAGTAGCTAAACACGAAGCGATAACTTTTATCATATTCTTACACCTCAAAGTTATCGTGCATTATCATTTACCTAAATGACGTTGACCAATGAGAAGACCCCATATATGAAATGATAGAATAGTCTTCTTTGATAAAGTAAGCCTGTCATTGGGTGGAGAATTAGATAATATTTATGCAAATGGTTATCTTTTTTTTTTGCTGTGAAAACTTTGGAGACAGCATGCAGAGGCGTAGAGAGGTGTAATAAAGAAATTAATAATTCATCAGACGTCAGTTTGATATCATTGGGCGGAGGTATGTGATAGCGGAACTCTAGTTTCTCTCACTCAAGTATTACATTGAATCTGGTGTAAAAGAGACCGTTCTTTTGAATCATGATTTTAGCACTTTTATGAGCTGCAAGTGTAACGACTTAGCCTACACCACGCTTCGGAAGAGGCTGGAAAGAGCGTCTAAATAGACAGATAACATGCCAGGGGAGTTGGTCCATTGAAGATCACATTCGTTAAGCGGCAAATGTAGTGTATAATGGACCAGCTCTCCTGGCCTATTTTCCGTCCATCTGGCCTATTTCTACTCTTTGCAGCCGCTTGTGAAGCCTGGTAGAGGCTAGTAAAGACGTGTTTAGGACGTGTCTTACCTGTGAACGTGCCAGGCTGCCGCAGGGCGACTCGCTCTTCTGCTTGAAGTCATCCGAACCTTCTGACAGCGGAGCAACCTTTAATGGCTGACGACCAGAGTGCCTTCCCCAGAATCTAAAAAT
>NW_017802936.1:353083-353700 GCF_001625305.1 Branchiostoma belcheri
TACCGGTCCCTCCCACAAAGCTCTGTTGTGTACTCACTGGGTACTGGTCCCTCCCACAAAGCTGTGTTGTGTACTCACCGGGTACCGGTCCCTCCCACAAAGCTGTTGTGAACTCACCTGGTACTGGTCCCTCCCACAAAGTTGTGTTGTGTACTCACCGGGTAACGGTCACTCCCATAAAGCTGTGTTGTGTACTCACCGGTTACTAGTCCATCCCACAAGCTGTTGTGTACTCACCGGGTACTGGTCCCTCCCACAAAGCTGTGTTGTGTACTCACCGGGTACTAGTCCCTCCCACAAAGCTGTTGTGTACTCACCGGGTACCAGTCCCTCCCGCAAAGCTGTTGTATACTCACCGGGTACCGGTCCCTCCCACAAAGCTATGTTGTGTACTCACCGGGTACCGGTCCCTCCCACAAAGCAGTTGTGTACTCACCGGGTACCGGTCCCTCCCACAAAGCTGTTGTGTACTCACCGGGTACCGGTCCCTCCCACAAAGCTGTGTTGTGTACTCACCGGGTACCGGTCCCTCCCACAAAAGTGTGTTGTGTACTCACGACGGGTAACCGGTCCACTACCCGATAAAAGGCTGTGTTGTGTACTCACCGGTTACTAGT
>NW_017802936.1:354033-359501 GCF_001625305.1 Branchiostoma belcheri
ATTGAATCTGGTGTAAAAGAGACCGTTCTTTTGAATCATGATTTTAGCACTTTTATGAGCTGCAAGTGTAACGACTTAGCCTACACCACGCTTCGGAAGAGGCTGGAAAGAGCGTCTAAATAGACAGATAACATGCCAGGGGAGTTGGTCCATTGAAGATCACATTCGTTAAGCGGCAAATGTAGTGTATAATGGACCAGCTCTCCTGGCCTATTTTCCGTCCATCTGGCCTATTTCTACTCTTTGCAGCCGCTTGTGAAGCCTGGTAGAGGCTAGTAAAGACGTGTTTAGGACGTGTCTTACCTGTGAACGTGCCAGGCTGCCGCAGGGCGACTCGCTCTTTCTGCTTGAAGTCATCCGAACCTTCTGACAGCGGAGCAACCTTTAATGGCTGACGACCAGAGTGCCTTCCCCCAGAATCTAAAAATAAACGCACACAGAAAAGGATTGTCAATCCAGTGTAATAGCCTGATTTAGCGCTGCAAATGTCAGTGAACGTATTTGTTAGGCACAAATGTATAATGTCTTGTGTTTTGGAGGGTGCATATAACACTACCCACTGGCCAATGCTGACTTCTCTACGTTCTGCAGTAATAGTAGTTTATTACTCAACAGCTGAAAGAAGCGATGAGAGAAATTAATTGTTTACACTAACTATGTCGAAATGTGCCTCAAGGGTTGCTAATAAATAATATGTATAGAAAAATCATCAAAATAGTCACTTAACAACAATATCTATCCGTTTGGACCCCAGTCAGCCTGATGCGTCGCGAAAATTCTTCAGTTGGCTGCGGGTTAGGCAGGGAAGGGAGAGCGCTGAATCTAGTCTGAACATTTCTGGAAGCAACTAGATCGGTCCATCTTTCCCCGTCTCTCAGGTAACGTTACTAATTATGTTTACCGAAGGAAAACATCTTGTTTTTGCCCAGTTTCTTCCTCTTCTTCTTCTCCAAACAGTGACCTGTGACCTGACCAATGACAATGATTTGTTGACGTCTGACTGGTGTTGGGTTACATAATATTGGAATTTCCTGGTCTGCTCTACTCCTTTTCACCATATACTAGTAGCAAATGTATATGAATATGTTTGGAGTAAGAATTACCAAAGAATTACATGTCCGAAGGTAAACATTATGCATTTGCTTTGCTAATGTTACTTGTCTAGTTTTCAAATGGATGTTGTTAAGAAATAGTCTCGGTGTGCTTAAGCTACCTGGGCTAAAGCTTCATGATTCAAAGTTATGCATCAAAATTTTTGTGGGATGATTTTTAACGCACATCATAAGAGGGTGGATTTGTTTCTGGTGGACGGTAAACACAAACTAACTTGAACGCGGCGGCGCGCGTGGGCGGAGGAGACATACAGTCCTCCTGAAATCGATGGGTTTCTTCCCGTAGGTGCTTCATCATAACGGCTGTCTAACCGAGATCTCTTCATTCACGGGAGAAAACTCCTGTAGCGGCACACCCAGGCGTGGGTAGCAATGCCCTTCAAAGAATTTTCTCTCCTCGTAATACAGGCGGATTGCCTTGTCTGATCCTTCTCTGTCCAGAATGACTTTGATGTAAGGCGAGATTGGAACACGGGGGAGGACAGTAGGCCGTGCAAATCCTCCAGTACCGGAAAGAAGTCTCTACTTTGGAATTTGCTTGATTTGCTGTAAAAAAAAGGTCATTTGCACTAAATCTTGTACCAAATTTAGTGACTGATGTGAGTTGCAAAAGGACAGTGCTACAGAATCTGCCAGGGTAGGACGTGGCAATGATTACAATGTTATATATAACTTTATTTCCAAATTCATGCCCGAAGGCTAATTGCTTGTACAATCAAGTATAATACTCGTTGCAATACAGTAACAGGAGACAGGTAACAACTGTCTGGAAAAAACTTCTACTTCTACTACTACTAATAGCTATTATGGGGTTCGACTTCTTCTTTGAAGGCAGTGGATAATGAATAGTCCCACATTCTGCACATTTAGTGGCTTTTGTGATCTTAGTAGAAATGCAGTTTTTTGGTGATCTTCTAAATGACGAAAGGATGGAGAAATTGTTGTAACTGTCTGAAATAATCTGTTTCTTTCGGTCCCATAGTGAGGACACTGGCTAACAAAATGTATTTCATTTTCCACTGCATTCATTGTACAATATTTACATAATCTCTCGTGCACAGGTAGTTTTCTATAACGGCCTTTTTCTATCTCTAGTGGATGCGCACTTATTCTAATCTTACACATGGCAGCTCGCTCGTCAAATTCTTTGTGGTATAGGTATTTTTCCATAGAGTAGTCGGATTTGAGAGTCTTGTAAAATCATAGCTTGTCGTTATCTACAGACAATTGGTGAAAGAACGTTTGAACATACATATCAATTAGTCTTCTCTTCATCAATGTACAAATACTCTTGTTGTCTAATGTACAGTGGTTGGTGTTCCATGAAAAGAATAGCCTGTATTATATAAGCATCATCTATAATTTCCTCCAGGTTGCCTACGTTGGAGACTAAGGCGTAGGCGCGTGTCATTTTACTGGGTACCTTCCACTACTCTACGGTCTAGGCGCTGAAATCGGAATGGACCACATAAGTTTAGTTGTTAGGACGGACTACAGGTCACTGACAAGACACCACACATTTATCGTATGCATGACCCACGATTAACACAAGACAATGAAGAATTCAGAGATATCAAACATCCTGGAAGTATTTACAGCTTTTGAGATATCATTTGCACAACAAAACAGATGATCTGACGAGCTTTCAACGTGTCTGGTAGGACAGGAACTTAAACAGTTTTTATTTATTTATTAAAACAACAAAGTACAAGACATGGTACAAGACACAGAGGTGGAAACTCTAGCCGAAGCTAATATTAATCACACCACTGACATAGAATTCAAAATACAGGTATGACAATGACAAAACAACAAATGAGCGTTCGTATATACAAGAGTAACGGCAATACAAATCATTAGGCAACTGTAAATCGTTGGGTATTAAATATAAAGGTTTGAGTAAGAATCAGAATTTTTTCGTTGACTTCAAGACGTAAAAGGGGCGAACCCCTCAGTTGAAGTCAACAAAAAAATTCTGATTCTTACTTTACCTTAACTTCAACAGTTTAGTCCTTGATGTGTATCTCCCAACCTACCAGCCATTGTCTCCATCCAACTTGATCTTAAAATCAATCTGTAGTAACCGCCCCTTCTTGCCATTTTGCTTTATTTACATACGGCATAAAACACGAGCAAACACACAGACAAACGCACGCAAAACAATCCCTCTGTTTCGGCATATAATGGCGACAAACGTGGATATAATTATGTCACAAACTGAAACTGTAAACTATTAAAAAGCTTTAACGCAATTTCTATAGATTCAAAAAATGGTCTGGAGGAAAAATATTCAGAATCATCCCTAGAATCCCACGAAAATTTGCATGCGATGAATCTTACAGTCCTTGCTTTGATCTGCTCCGGTTGAAGACACGGGCGTCCACCCCGCATCTACCGGAGCGGCACCAGCATGTCTGCGGCAGCCGCCCACTCCCGCTGCCTCTCCAGCCAATTCCGCTCTTATTATCCCCATCTGACAACCAATCTAAGCCGGGCTCTCATATCATACACATCCACAGTTGATATCCCAAGAAGTAATAAAGTTGATGTTTAGATATCACATTTTACGTCGCTGCTAGATTGGTTTTTGTGATTAAAAAGTAATCCCAAAGGATGAAAACGTAGATAGCTAACATTCAATTGGACGGAACCTGACATCTGTAACGTGAACTCGGTATGGGGTTCTGAATTTCGTTGCAAATTCGTGACCTCAAGACATGACGTCATCTTGTTTATTTGTATACAGCAAGATGGCAAGATGGCCGTGTTGTTAGGGTAGTTGACTAAAGAACATACTCGAATGCTCGAATCACTGACAAGAGCTAATGAGTTGTGCTCTTGGGAAAGACACTTTACAGCTAATTATACACCCCTCACTCCACTCAAGTTAAAATGAGTACCAAGCTTGAATTAGGGACGTTCTCCCGGATGGGAAGTAAGGCCGAAAGGTCACATGTTCAAGGAGGGCCACAGCTCGAAAATTACCCACCGCACATATTGAACAGACTAGGGTCCTTCCCTGTGTTGCGTGGATAAAACCTTACACAGGTTTGATCTTAAGCTTCAGTCACAACCCGCCGTACGTGCTTCTGCGTGCTGTCTACGTGCAAAAACGCAGGGCATCCGTGCGTGGTGAGTACCACCTCCGTACGGAATCCTACGGATTTGGGAGCACGCAGACACACCGTAGAACTTTAAGTGCATGTAAAACGTTTTCTGCGTGCGGTCTACGGATTCACCACCCGTGCGTGGGAGTAAGAGCGACGCGCGTGCCCCGTATGTACCGTACGAAAGACGCACGGGAGAGTACGGCCTCCTTACGGTAAAGTTGCAATCGCACAGAGATCGTACGTTGTAAGCACGTACAACTCACTTACCACTTGCGCAACGTACGATGCACGCAACCGCTCACGGCCAGACGTGGCGTGCAGACCACACTTTGCGCAACCGTGCGAGTGACGTGCGAGCGACGTGCGTAGATGCCTTCCCCACGTTTTTAGAACAAACGTAGCAGACGTAGCCTTCCATAAAACGTACGGACAAAAAGCACGTTGTGACCGGAGCTTTACACAGTTTGGATCTTACGCAGCTCGAGCTCACTGTAAAACTGGTATATTACATCTCGAGGCGGTTTAATGGTTGTACAAAGCAACTAGGAACAGATAGACGTGATTCATGACTTCTTTTTAGCGCTTGTCTCTCACAGTCCGTATCATTTTCTGCTAATGTACCAGAATTATCTACGCTTCATCCTCGTCACAACATGAGATAACGTTTTTCCTGGAAGATCCCTCAGGCGCTGATGAATCAATTTCGTTCCCGGCGCTTTGCGGTACCATATAAGGAGAAAACTCTGAAGCATGGGTGGATAGACATAGTCTGGAAACCACGAGAAAACAATGGCTACATCAAGGTACGGTTTTTTTAATCCTTGAACGAGCACGCTAGGCAATGTCGCTGGTAAAAGTCAGTTAAAGTATATTTTCCTTGCTGTCTAAATAATGTTCTTGGTAACATGAATATCAAAATCAGGAACAGTTCATGTTCAGAACAGAGGATAGAAATGCCGGATGTTCCGCTGCTGTACCAAGGAAAGCTGATAGGAGGCAGCATAGAATTGAAACCTTCAGTTTCTAAACTTGTAACGACACACACACACACACACACACACACACACACACACAGAAACACACACAGACACGCACACGCACACACAAATGCACACACACACACACAAACACACACAGACACGCACACGCACACACACATGCACACACACACAGACACACACACACACACATACGCACACACACACGCACGCACGCACGCACGCACGCACACACACGCACGCACGCA
>NW_017802936.1:359521-386657 GCF_001625305.1 Branchiostoma belcheri
CCATCTGACAACCAATCTAAGCCGGGCTCTCATATCATACACATCCACAGTTGATATCCCAAGAAGTAATAAAGTTGATGTTTAGATATCACATTTTACGTCGCTGCTAGATTGTTTTTTGTGATTAAAAAGTAATCCCAAAGGATGAAAACGTAGATAGCTAACATTCAATTGGACGGAACCTGACATCTGTAACGTGAACTCGGTATGGGGTTCTGAATTTCGTTGCAAAGCGCAAGAAATTTAAATGTAGCATGCAGGCTAAATGCTTGTGTGTGTGTGTGGTAGGGGGGGGGGATTAAACGACCGACACATGAATGTTTTAAAAATTTCCAGAAATTCTGCATGCGCATCCGAACACCAGTCAACATTGCGCTACTTCTAAACATGGGGGAGGGGGGTGTTCTGGAGGTCAAATTCGTGACCTCCGAAGACATGACGTCATCTTGTTTATTTGTATACAGCAAGATGGCAAGATGGCCGTGTTGTTAGGGTAGTTGACTAAAGAACATGCTCGAATGCTCGAATCACTGACAAGCGCTAATGAGTTGTGCTCTTGGGAAAGACACTTTACAGCTAATTATACACCCCTCACTCCACTCAAGTTAAAATGAGTACCAAGCTTGAATCAGGGACGTTCTTCCGGATGGGAAGTAAGGCCGAAAGGTCACATGTTCAAGGAGGGCCACAGCTCGAAAATTACACATATATTGAACAGACTAGGGTCCTTCCCTGTGTTGCGTGGATAAAACCTAAGGGCCCTGTCACACTTCTGCGAATAGACTTGCGTATGAGTTGCGTACGGACAATTTTTTCATACGCAGCCGTACGCAAACTGCGCACTTCATATGCATCTCAGTCGTTTTGTGTAAGTTTTGTGAACGCCGGCATACGCACAGCACACGCACCGCCCGGCTCAGTACGCAGCGTAGTTTTGAGCATGCCCAAAACTACGCTGCGTACGCTGTTACGCAGTTCATGCGTTTTTAATATGTAATGCATCGGTCAAGCACGGTACGAGTACGCTATGTCTTCGTGGGGGACACGCGGCTCATACGCTGACCTGCACCTGGAACTGCACCTTTGCATAAGCTGCGTACAATGGACGGATGCATTGCGTACTTACAGCGCTTTAGTACCGTTCGTATTGCAACAGGACAGCGCATTGTACGTATTTGTAACTAATGAGAAGCGCAAAGGTTGCGTACCAATCTAGATAGCGAATTGCCGAACACCTTGGCAACACCCGGGGTACCGGCTCCTCTGGACCTCATGGTTAACAGACCTCCTGGAGCATTTTACGTAAGATGTGACAAAAATAATTTGTTAAATATGTTATGATTGGCTCTTTCTGGTATGTTTTGCTGAAAAGTAGATGATTTTTGGGAAAACGTCTTTCCTAGAGCGCAATTTGTTTTATAAAAATGCATTTTGACACTTTTTAACTCAAAAGAACACCCCTGTACCGCCTCCATATCCATATCTCATCAATATACCTAAATTCAACATAAATATTTCCTTTTTTTGCCTTTACTTTGGAATAATGCGCCAGTTGCATGTTTTTGTGTCGGTAGATTGTAGTGTTCGCACATATGTGTAGTGTCCATGCTATCTGCGTGTATGCGCAATTGTAAATTGTCTGTATTGCAAGTATGGGTGTTTTCAAATTATTAAGGGAGGGCATTTCTTGACATCCCCAATTCATCAAGGCTATCAACAGGCTATAAGGCTATAACTGTGATGTTTGTTACAAATTGTATAAAGACTGGGTACGTGTATTCAATTTACCTGACAAGATATTACAGGAAATTGACCAGGGCTGGGGCGAATTGGAAACAAACACATTTTATCTGAGTTGAGGGCGGCCCATGAATGACTCCCTGCAGATGAAACAGCAGGAAGCAGCAGGGAATACGTACACAAGACGCTTGGCATTCGTCGGAAGTGCGTTAGGCATCCGGTGGGCATACGCTGAGTGCGTCCGGAAAACGGTTGGCCTTCCCAATGCATTTGAACGCCACACGGATGTCAAATGCAATCTATGCGCTGAATTCGTTATTTATACGCTACATGTGCGTTAAAGTAACGTTACGTATTGTGCGTACGGCAGAAATGTCTGTACGCAACTCAAACGCAATGGCTGTTCGCAAAAGTGTGACAGGGCCCTTACACAGGTTTGATCTTAAGCTTCGGTCACAACCCGCCGTACGTGCTTCTGCGTGCTGTCTACGTGCAAAAACGCAGGGCATCCGTGCGTGGTGAGTACCACCTCCGTACGGAATCCTACGGATTTGGGAGCACGCAGACACGCCGTAGAACTTTAAGTGCATGTAAAACTTTTTCTGCGTGCGGTCTACGGATTCACCACCCGTGCGTGGGAGTAAGAGCGACGCGCGTGCCCCGTACGTACCGTACGAAAGACGCACGGGTGAGTACGGCCTCCTTACGGTAAAGTTGCAATCGCACAGAGATCGTACGTTGTAAGCACGTACAACTCACTTACCACTTGCGCAACGTACGATGCACGCAACCGCTCACGGCCAGACGTGGCGTGCAGACCACACTTTGCGCAACCGTGCGAGTGACGTGCGAGTGACGTGCGTAGACGCCTTCCCCACGTTTTCAGAACAAACGTAGCAGACGTAGCCTTCCATAAAACGTACGGACAAAAAGGACGTTGTGACCGGAGCTTTACACAGTTTGGATCTTACGCAGCTCGAGCTCACTGTAAAACTGGTATATTACATCTCGAGGCGGTTTAATGGTTGTACAAAGCAACTAGGAACAGATAGACGTGATTCATGACTTCTTTTTAGCGCTTGTCTCTCACAGTCCGTATCATTTTCTGCTAATGTACCAGAATTATCTACGCTTCATCCTCGTCACAACATGAGATAACGTTTTTCCTGGAAGATCCCTCAGGCGCTGATGAATCAATTTCGTTCCCGGCGCTTTGCGGTACCATATAAGGAGAAAACTCTGAAGCATGGGTGGATAGACATAGTCTGGAAACCACAAGAAAACAATGGCAACATTAAGGTACGTTTTTTTTAATCCTTGAACGAGCACACTAGGCAGTGTCGCTGGTAAAAGTCAGTTAAAGTATATTTTCTAATAATGTTCTTGGTAACATGAATATCAAAATCAGGAACAGTTCATGTTCAGAACAGAGGATAGAAATGCCGGATGTTCCGCTGCTGTACCAAGGAAAGCTGATAGGAGGCAGCATCGAATTGAAACCTTCAGTTTCTAAAGTTGGAACGACAAGATATGGATTAATCTTACAGACACACACACACACACAGACGTACAAACAGACAGATACGCACACAGACACGCACACACATATGCACGCACGCACGCACGCACGCACACACACGCACACATACAGAGAGAGAGAGAGAGAGAGAGAGAGAGAGAGAGAGGTAAATATCAATTTGAACACGGAGTACTCTTGTCATATGTGTTATTTTCTAAACCATATATAAAATCTCCATTACTTCCGTCTACCGAAGGGGCGATGACCCCTTCTATGACCCAGAGTAACCCCGGTTGTTTACCTGGGATTACGATAATGTCGCGCTCGCGCCGCCGAACTTTCAGGGGTTTAACATGTCTGCCCGCGCCGACCTTTTGGATTATGGAAATGCCTCGGTTCTAGTATGGGTGGCGACTCTAAATGCCTTGTGGTGTAAAAGAAACGTCCTGAACTGTGTTTTCATCACTTAGGCCACATCAAGTAATTTTTATGGATGGCATCAGTGCGGGTATTAATTTTCATCTGATTTTGGAGAAAGAAACAAACAAGAAATTACGTTGCCTACTGACAGTGTTCAACATGCCAAAAATGGGCACATATGTTGCCATGCCGGAATGTGGATGGCAGATAAATGTGAAGAGAGGAGACAAGAAAAGAGTCTGATTTAATGTTTTGTCTTTTACGTGACGCAGTGACGTATTTCATTCCTTTATATGTGATGGTGGATGTGCATATGTGATGTTCCCACTGAATCAAAACCATCTGTACAATGATTGAAAACTTTTATGTTTTGAAGTTGTTTCAGTGAGAAATGGAGACTTGCCAGCTTAGCACAATATAGGTATCATTTTTGTTTAAGAAGGTTTATGATGTCAAAATTTGAAAATGTAGGAATCTTGTTTCTTTGGCCCTCCTTATTATTTTTTTTGCACGATCGCATTAGATTTGGAGTCTGCTGAGCATGCCATCCATAAAATTAACTTGCTGTGGCCTTCGTAAAATGGAAGAAACACACAGGGTGTTCAAATGAAATTTTATCAAAATTCCCTAAAAAAGTACACATTGAAGCTCAAGTTGTTACACGATATTTAAACACAATTACCACATTTTATATCGTCATTTAATTAATTATTTCAATAGATTTTATCGTATACTTAATCGATAATACAAAGGGAATGGTGTCTAACGTCTTAGAAGTTACTAATATTGAATTGAGTGAAGAATTTTTGATAGAACAATTCATGGCCCGATACAGGAGATTTCTTTTACACAACCAGGATTTTTCACCTAAGTCCTTACGTTTTGGTGTCTATCATACACCTTCCTCAGAGCTTCTGACTGGAGTTCTGCTTCTCGCCGCTATTTGTAGGTGGCGCTTTTGCGGCGGAAACACAATCCCAAACGTGGCTGAGTTTGTACCCCCCCTCGTATCGGTTCATCATTGGGGGTCAACTTCCTTTAAAAAATTAACGTCACCGGGACCGAAACGTCAGCACTTAGGTGAGAAATTTTAGCCGTGTAAAAGAAAACTCCTGTATCCTATACTTTACCAATCTGATGAAACTACTTTCGGAAATTCAGGGCCCAACTCCTAATGTCCTGTGACTTTGTAAAATCTGCAAAGCGCTTAATAAAACCATTATTATGATGACTAGAATTTTCTGCTTGGAAACTGTTGGAAAGATTGATTATTTGACTTAAGAAGCTCCTCAATACATCATTAGCACATAATAAATGACTAACAGCTACGATACCAACAATGGCATATGTGACTGCTCTCTCTCTCTTTCTTTCTCTCTGCACCCCCCCCCCCCGTCTCTCCGCACAGTCATAGGCATCGAATTGAACCAGGAAGACATAACCGCACTCCCTTAGAGCAAAGAATCTGCCAATTTTGTAGTCTAGATAGAGTAGAGGACGAAGTACATTTCACCATAGATGACCTTTATATGACAGTGATAGACGCATACTCTTCGGACAGGTTTTAAGTAAATTTCCCCACTTTGGATTCTTAACAAGTGAAGAAAAATTTATATTCCTGTTAACATTTGATAAACCAAATCTAACTACTCATACAGCATCTTACATTTATACAATTACTAAGAAGCGAGAAGAAGTTGAAAAGACTAGAATACATTAGACATTTATATATACATGTTCAAGTAATAGTTATATGTATATTTATATGAATATGTATTCGAATACGTATAATGTGACCTGCGCTTAGCCCAGTGGGGCAAAAATGTACAATAAAAGTCTTCATTTATTGACGAGTTCTCACATTGTACAACTATTTTCTACATTGATATTTAATAACCTTAGCACACAGCATTATCATTGATGTTATTGTCCTGCTGATTAGATTCTGTTCAACAAACATGATTTACAACTACGCACATACCTTATGGTTCTAGGACATCACGGACACGGTTGAAAGGCTCTGTAGATGTGGCTGTCCACACAGAAATGTCTTGACGTTCCAGTTGTTAGATTTGAAGCACCTTAGGTAGGTTTGTCTCTTATCTCTAGTTCAACAAACATAGACAGCAGCGCTACACGCCATGGCGCCAGCCAGCGTTCTTCCCTCTCACCATCCGGCGGCTGCATTTGACTCGCTCTTCCGCAGCTCTCTAATATATCCTCACGTACCGCAAGTTCCGCTCTCTGTACTCCGTACCGCCCACACACTGGCGTGTAATGACGTGATGGAGCGATTTAAATCATGTTTTTTATGAATGGAGGGGAGAGATTGCCGCGGGGGCCGGACCGTCTGGCGGCGGGAGTGAGTTATGGTTATGACCGGCACGCGCGCGGGCTGGTACCTAACCCTGCCCCGAACCCCCAACCCTCCTAAATCATACTCATGGCAGTCACACGGAAATAAGGCAATAATTTGAAGTTTCACACACACACACACACACACACACACACACACACACACACACACACACACACACACACACTCACGTGTTTAACGCATGATGAACGTGAAGTATAACTGTTCTAATGTACGTACATCTATTCAGCCACAGATCTGACAGCAAGCTGTTTGACAAGCAATGCTTTGATAAGAAACCATTAGTATTATCATATCGTTCAAAATTGATATACGTTTTCCGCTTGGCGTATTTTACACATAATCTCCAAACAGATGGTGCGGGGTGTACATGTCTCCAATATTTACGTAAATTCCATACTAAAAGCCCACTTCACACCTACGTGTGGAGCTGGGTGAAGGGTTCTGGTAGGATTTGATTTAGTTGGTTACTGTGACTTATTACCAATCAATCCAAAAAGCCTAGTGGAGTTAGCCGTGTAATTGCATCATCACAGACCCAGAAACCTGCGTCTGATATCTGCTTGGACATTTCCGTCGTAGCCCTTGTGCTGTTGCATATTTAATTTCCTAATCATTTTATGCGGTAAATGGCTCATAAGGTCTAACGTTATGGGTTATTACTTTACAAATATGGTGGAGAGAGAAGGAAGAGCTTTTTCCGCCCAAGTGTGTACATTATGCAATGAAAAAAAACAACAAGGAGGTACTGAAAAAATTGCAGCAAAACCCCGGCACACTTAGTTAAACGGAAAGGCCCCCTAAAAAGTCTTCTCCCATTGGTCCACTATGTGTATTATAAAGGTGTGTTTGCCGGGCACGTTTTAAAGGATTTCCGGATGACGCTTTATGTGTTTGACGATTTCCCGTCCACTGCAGCAATACGCCCGCCCACGTCACACGATGGGATTACGTTCAGGGCCGTGCAACGGTTCCTACATGCCGAGATCACTTTCTGGTGTGATAAATTGAATCAAACCTACAGTGGGGGTCGCTGGAAGACAGACGTAGAATGTCCAGACTGTGCATGATGTACAAAATGACTAATAAACTGGTGGACGTACCAACCACTAAGTATCTGATACCAGCCCAGAAAAGAACAAGAAACAGTCATGCCTTCAAATATCATAGTTATCAACCAAGAATTGAGGTATTCAAAAACTCGCATTTCCCCAGAACTATCGTAGACTGGAACTCGTTGCCACCAAGCACAGTTGGGGCATCATCACTAGAAAGCTTGAAACGACTCCTGCAATCAAATGTGCAAAGATTGAGTGTAACAAGCCGTTCGGTGTGATATAGCTAGCTGCCACCACGCTGCGTGCCTGCGAAGCTGGTGTGTTACGCCAAAGGGCGGTTATACCAGATATACAGATACAGATAAATATGACCAGTATGTCTTCTCATGATGTCCAGAAAAAACAACAACAAGATAAAAGGTAAGCCCCATAGAGATCATTCGGATAAACCCTACATTCTCCGCGGAGGTAAATTTCCGCCTACGCGCTGGACAGACGACTTTCCTTCGGTGTGATTTATAATCAAGTCCTGGATCAAAGAACGTGGAACTTCAGGCAGCTGTAATAATCAGCAGTGTGGTAGTTTAAGTGCTCATGACACCAAATAAGTCTGTAAAATACACACAAATATCGGACGTGAACATACAATATAGTCACTTGAAGTTTGTTTCAATCATGATGACTGAGAAATTGAGCTTGTACGGCCTTCTAAAAGTGAATGAATATTGGATCTCCAGCAAGCTTCCCAATCGCCCACTTCGGGCATCTCTATTTGAATCTCTGTGTTTTATTTTGGCATTTCTGTGCTTTTTCCTGAGGTGACGTCAGCTCAGGAAAAATACAGATATGCAAAAATAAAATGTAGAGATGCAAATCGCCTGCCAGTACTGGCTTGTGCTGACTTTTCCAAGGCAGGGCATTAGAATTTCGAATGTAACAGGAGAACCGTGCATATTTATTGTAAATGTGTCTGTTAGCCAGAGAATACTAGTTATGTAAAATATAATCAGCTAAAGTCATATTTTGGTGTCATGAGCACTTTAATATTGCACATTAAGAAGGAAACTCAGGTGTTTTAGACTCAGAAGTAAAATGTCAAAACCATAACCCACTTCAAAGAACACGACAGAAGTGGAAAGACTTTATAAAATCACCTACTCTTTTTTTTTAGTTTAAGGAACAAATTAGTGACCGAAAAGAAAGGAAACATTTTAGCTAGATTTTAACATACCATTAGAAGGTGAAGGTAGTCCTATAGCCTCTGACTGTTCCTCTCTCTCTGTCTGTGTGTCACTCCCCCTCTCTATGTCTCTCTTTGGTCGAATCCATAACGTAATGAATGCGAAACAAAATGTAATGCAGAAGTACCTGACAATACGCCGATAGAAGTAAAGATAAAGTGGTTGTCGTGGGGTTGTGTGGTGTAGCGACAGAGTGCGCGACTCGGAACCTAGAGGTTCCGGGTTCGAGTCCTGACATGCCACCAATCTTGTGCCCTTGGGAAAGGCAGTTTACACGACTTTCCTCACTTCGCTCAGGTGAAAATGAGTACTGTCCTGTCATGTATTTGCCCCCTGTGTTGGTGGCAGCATTAATATAAGTTGAAAAAAACTTGAGTGTGCCGTCACCACGTCTGGTGATTACATGTTGGAATAAAAAAAAAGTAAACATACACATGACGAGATTTGGTTGTCTGAAGATCATCCATGACCACTGTAAAATAGAAGACAACCCCCCCCCTCCCATTCATTACGTCATTGTTCAGGCAATACGTCACTGAGTCGACTGGTGCGTGACCGGCTAATCTTAGCCTCATTGATTTCTGCCACTCTGCATTCCTGACCAGACGTGTACTTCTCGGTACCGAATGGCTGGTTGTGCTACCATGCAAGGAGGGTATTGAAGACGAATTCCACTTTATGATGTCATCTGTCTGTATCTGTATCTGTATAGCCGGTATAACCGCCTTTCGGCGTAACACACCAGCTTCGTAAGCACGCGGCGCGGCGGCAGCTGGCTACATTACACCGATCGACTTGTTACACCTAACCCTTGAACTTTTAGCTCTAGACATTGTTTAAAGCTATCTATTGACAATGCCCCTACTGTACTTGGTGACAGTGAGTTCCACTCTGCGATAGTTCTAGGAAAGAATGAATTCTTGAACACCTCAATCCTTGGTTGATAACTCTGGTACTTGAATGCATGGCTATTTCTCGTTCTCTTCTGGGCTGGTATTAGGTACTTAGTAGTTGGGACATCCACCAGTTTATTAGTCATTTTGTACATCATGCATAGTCTGGACATCTTTCTTCTGTCTTCCAGTGAGGTCCACTGTAGGTTTCTTTTCATTTCCGTGACACTAGCACCTCTTTCATAGTTGTTCATATGTCATGTCCAACATATGTAGAAAACAGACAAAAGTTGATGCAATCCATAGCTTCCAAAACTAATGTTACGCTACCTCACTCAAAATCAGATATCTTTAATATGCTCCTTTCATGTCCTACTCAGTTATCAGTGTACGTTGGAAAATTCATATTTGAATCACTACAAAGGCGACACCATATTGTATATAGCTGATATATCCCCTGAATTACAGAATGTAATAATACTCTTCCTAAGAAAACACCATAGATTAGCTTTAGTATCATTATGGACTAGCTCGTTAGAATTATATTTTTGTATTAGTTTGTGTATTTTCTTTGCCATACATTGTACCAGCTACAGTTGTTGAGCAATAAAGTTGATTTGATTTTGATTTGATTTGTCATCACACCTTAGTGTACGATTTTGTCCACAAAACTTGAAATGTTCCGGGCAACAAAATTTCGATATCATGAATATCAACGTTTTAGCACATTTGTGTCATTGCCTCATATTTCCAGAATTCCTAGAGCAAAGCCAAGTCACAGAACGGTCCTTTATTTGTATTTCTGTAGAAAAAAAGAAAGGATCACGGCTTTTATGTGCTCCAATTTTAACATCATCCCGATATTAAATTGAGTAACTTTAAGGGTATACTTTTCAAATACAGCAACGACGTCCATTTACAATATGAGATATTGCACAAGGATGTGTTTTATATGGCATCGATATCTCCATCTACATATAATGATCTGAAAAAGCACAAAAATTACATGACGCAAATTAAAGACTCTAAGCTGAGGAAAGAAAACTAAAAAAAATCTAGTTGATAAAAAACACACTGTAGGCCTAAATATAAAGGCGAGAAATATCAAAATTGTTTCACAGCATGGTCGTAGTAATCTTCACAGACTAAATTTAAAACTATAGGGTAAATTCAAAAAGTTTTCCCTACAGGCGAGAAGTGCTCTTCATACTCTAACTTGCTCCTCAGATCACCTAAAATGTCTTACGTGAACGAAGTAATTTAGACAGACAAAACACGAAGCATGGACGTAGCACTTGATCTTTGTACACTAAAAATAAAAGGTTGAACTCCAAAATGGAAACAGGTTCCCCAAGTGGCAAGAAGTGCTCTTTTGGCTAACGCTTTTACGCTTGTCCCTCGGCGCACCCGAAATGTCTTGTGTGATGCCTACAATACGTGTCCGAATGTCTTTAATGGTCTTCGATTGATGCGTACTTCCGGTGGAAAAGCCGACGCTCTGCTTCAGTGAGCGCGGCTTACTTGGCCTTCTGACGGTCGAGCTTTACGTTCCAGACGTTTTTTTACTGCCAAAGAAAATTGTGGCGTCGGGTGGCGTAGTGGTAGATCGTTCGACTATGAAGCGGGGAGACCCGGGTTCGATCCCGAGTCGTACCCGGGACATGTCTGGACATGCGCCCGACGGTGTGCCCTTGGGAAAGGCACTTTACACAAATTTCCTAACTCCACCCAGGTGTACGTGTGAATTGGTATCTAACTTCGGTTGGGGAAAGCCGTATTGATGTCACCTGGTGGTGCCGAATGGCAGCCGCACAGACCCTTGCGGCAGTTCCACAAAAATGTGGAACAAACATGTATCATGTGTATTATTACCTCCATGAAATGTGTCATGGAGGTTATATTTTCAGTTGCGTTTATCTGTCCGTCCGTCCGTCTGTTGGTCAACAAGATAACTCAAGAACGCCTGGATGGATTGGTTTCATACTTGGTGTGTTGGTAGGGTGTGACAAAAACTGGAAATGATTAGATTTTGGTCCCCCTAGTGGCTTCCCTTGGTACTGCAGCGCAACTTCCGGTTTTGATATCTCGCGATCTGGACATGCTAGGGTCATGAAATTTTGATGGAAGGTAGCTCTCGTGCTTGGGAAGAATGTCATATGAGTTTGGGCCCCCTAGCGGCTTGTTCTGGAACTGCAGGGCACTTTCTGGCGAAATGTTTAAAAGCCAATAAGTCCAGACAGGAACAACATATTTTCATTATTTTTGGTGTGTAGGTAGCTGAGAGAGAGAGAGATGTACATAATTAAATGTAAATTATGCAAATGAGGACTTTATTTGCATAATTAATGAGGAAATTCTATAATTACAGTGTTTTACATTATACTATGTAACCTATGGCAGGCGGAACTTCAACAGATACTAATTATGCAAATGATGACCTAATTTGCATAATTAATGTGCAAATTCTATGATTTCGTAATGGTGAATGATTAGAATGTCATACTTGGGACATCTGTAAGTTAATCAAAAGTTAACATACATCACGATGCATATATCATGTTAATGCAGAGGTCATTTGAACAATTAAAGAAGAAATTTACATTTACATATCAAGATCATATTTCATGGAGGTATGAGGTCTCGGGATTCTAGTTATGTGTATTATTACCATTTGTATCATCTGATTGTAAACCCTGCATCAATTCAGCACTATAAGCCTGCGATTGCACGGGTGATGTTTGGCCAATAAAAGATATACACACAGTGGTGCCACGCTTAAGCTCAGAGACTGTTAGCAGCATCACTAACAAAGATACAATCTTTTACATAAATACGGGAACAGTATCGTCATTATGAATATGTAAAACAGAGAGAGACAGAGAGAGGGAGAGAATCAAAAGAGAGTAAAAGATAGGAAGAGAAAGAAACGACACTGAGTGAGACTATCTGACCTAAACAAGCTTCCTAATGAGGTCCTATATCATTTTCTTCTTCGAGGTTCCTCATCTCTATTCGACTATCGGATTCAAACAACAACCGAACTTTTACAGTATGTTCAATTATTAAAAAAAAACAAGTAAATATTTGAGTAACCAATTTTCCATTCTAACAACCTGACTTATAGTACCTGCTTACAATTTACCTGTATATAAATTATATTTTCGTATATCCAGTATGATTTTTGATACTATATATGTCATTCCTGTGCTTTGCTGTATTTCTTTTATTTTACGTTTGCAATGTTCTTTGTGTTGATAAAAACGTTAGAAAAGATATTAATAAGCCACGAGATTGAGTGTCTTGTCATCTTGTCTTGTCTGTAAATGTTGTAATAAAAAACCCTCACTCACATAATGCGTTAAGACTGTAATCACAAATATGACCTTTCAAACACTGCCCCTCCCCCAATCATCATCATCATCATAATAATAAATGGTTTATTGGCCAAACATCACCCGTGCAATCGCAGCCTTATATTGCTGAATTGATGCAGGGTTTACAATGGTACAATGATACAAATGGTAATAATACACATAATAAGAACATAATACACATGATACATATTTGTTCCACATTTTTGTGGAACTTCCGCAAGGGTCTGTGCGGCTGCCATTCGGCGCTACAAGGTGACCTCAATACGGCTTTCCCCAACCGAAGATAGGTAGCAATTCACACCTGGGTGGAGTGAGGAAATTCGTGTAGAGTGCCTTTCCCAAGAGCACAACGTCGGGCGCATGTCCAGACATGTCCCGGGTACGGCCCGGAATCGAACCCGGCCGGTCTCCCGGTTCACAGTCGAATGATCTACCACTACGCCACCCGACGCCACTCATGCTTAGGAGTTAGGAGTGGGTCGAGAGAAAGTTGGCTGGTGTCCGACCAGGTTTTACACTCTTCGGCTGCCCCAGCCGAATGTTTCAAAATGTTTAAAACATTCGGGCTCGGACAAGAGGCTCGACCATCGTTGGCAGGTGGTTGGCTGGTGTTCGGCAGTAGGTCGGGGTTGGTTGGCAGTCAAATTTGACTCAAATTTAACTCGAGTTCGATTCGTTGTGTACAGAAAGCTAGTCGCCGCCAGATCTTGTTAGACTGCTCCCAACCTTCAGCTAACCCTGGTCGGTTGGTGTTCAGAGAAAGGTTCTGCATATACAACAGGGGGTATACGCTATATATACGCTAGCTGTAAAACGGATCTGTCCTTGGTTCTGAAAACTGTATTCCCACAAACGGAAAGTGATGATTTCGAGGAGGTTATTATCTTCACAGTATTTCCTTTTCGACCACAGCAAAATTTCCTATCCCACATCTAAGCCCAGTTGTTATCCCAAACATTCAAATTACTCTACCCTGGTGCATCACGGGAGACGCACTACGACATTGCCTTATAAGGTAATATAATGTAGCAAGCTTCCAGGAAGCGGCGTCCCACCACTTTAACTACTTTATCCCCGGGACCTCCGGCCGCACCACAGCCTGGGCCGGCTGGAACTGGTTTATGACATCTTCTAAACACGACTAGATGGAACACGCGTCTACTTGGTTGTAAAATTTATATGAGTGGAGATATGACCCTTTTCCCTTTTATAAGTGTTAAGTTGTCTTCTCGAATCGCTTATTTCCTGCTAGCGATGACCTTAAATTGCTCGTAAAATGGTACTTACAAAAGTAACGGATTACTCTTATGCTATATCGTTTGTCTTTTTGTACGCTCTTTTGTTCTGTTGAATAAAGATTTGTTTAAAAAAAGTAACGGATTTACGGAGTCTTATCTGCCAATGTTCTGTGTTTATTGCTGTAACGGTTATAGAAAGTGTGAATACTTTCAATTTCTTTCAATGCTTTCAGTTTTTAAATTTTTGTTTAATGGCATATTTATTTTCACGACAAAATTGCAACATTCATGTTTTTGTTTTTCATGTTTAGTCTGTTTTTCATGTTTTCGCCTTTATAAAATGAGAAAATATTGATGATATACTGTTACCATTTTGGCGATTTCTACCCTTTTTCCAATATTTTGTTTCAAGTAGAGACAACGGCAGAAACCGGATGTACCATGTCGAGTAACTGGCAATTAGTAAGCGTTAGAAATGTCGTATCTGATTAAACGTGAGTACATATAGAATTTATGAGAAATTATATATAAAGCATATATTTCAAAATGCAGAAAACTGCTGATTAAAAGAACGGTTGTACCTACGTCCAAGACTAAAATCTCATTAGTATTCTAATAACTAAAACTACATAAAGTGTTTTAGTAATGCAATTAGGAGAAGCGTGAGTAAGGCGAGCAAACGGAAATAGGCAATTTCACTCACTCCGAGGTATAATTACATTTTAACATTCCTTTCGAATGGTGGGCATTTGATAGATACGCGTTATTAACTGTGTGTTCGCCTTGCATTTAGAAGTGAGTTCGATTCCCGGCCAATGACTTTGAAAATAAAAATGGTACAAGCTGCTTTCTCTGCTTAGCACTTGTGGGTGTTGAACTACACACCGCTACCAGTGGACTAGCTCCCTGCTGTAGTGATTGCATAACATCAAAAGCTACATTCTCGAGTTACGTTAAGAAGATCCAACATTATTTCCCGATTACATGTGATTCATCGTATTAAAAAATGTTCTCAACATAGCAATATGATTCATATTTTAAATCTTTATTGATAGCTGTTTTTTGTGATTGACTTTAAAGATGTCAGATGTAAATTAGCTTAATACTTCAGACTCAAGTATGTAAGTCTACTTTTTGCTAATAAAGTAATTACGATTTGTGTGGCCCAGGGGCTGCAGAAACAGAGATGGTCGCTCTTATCTAGTATGCACCATAGGTGTGGGAAGGACTTGTGGAAGACGAAATAATTCCATTTCCAACAGTCATTGCTCCTGCGATAACTCAAGGAATGAGACGGTTAAAGAAGCAAAAAAAGAAAACACATGCGACTTAAATCACAAAACATAACAGAAAAAAATTACTGCTTGCAAAAATGTAATCCAACAAATCTTAGATTTATACAGTCACCTTAATAATATAGCAGGATCAGCCACATGTTCCACATTGTTATTGCTTCTATTCATTATAATATCTAATATCCTGTTACTTACAATTAGCCTCCAGGCGAGATTTATCATCATAACAACACGACATATCACGTATCAGTATCGACATCATGGAGAGCGGCCGGCTGCTCCCAGGGGTAATATGTTCTGTACACAGACTGATAAGACTGAATTGGGGAGCAGTAATGACGTATCAGTTCTCCACCTACGATCGGAACTCCTGGCGTTTCTAACCGGCATCCAGAACCGTGCCTATCTACTAGTTCTATGCCCGAATGGATTAGAATTCGCCAAGGTTCTGGATGGTCTCTGCGTATCCAAGAGCATGGGTTTTCCCCAGGCACAGTTCTGGATATGCGTGGACCGTTCAGAAACGTGCCCGAGCATGTGACCTACTCTCTATAGGCCTCTCCAAATGGTGACACTAGTCTCTGAACTGTGCACCTCTTGTTAGGCTTCCTCAACATGTTCCACATGGTGAACATGTTCCACATGGTAAACATGTTCCAGATGGTGAACATGTTCCACACGGTGAACATGTTCCACATGGTGAACATGTTCCACACGGTGAACATGTTCCGCACGGTGAACATGTTCCACATGGTAAACATGTTCCACATGGTAAACATGTTCCACATGGTAAACATGTTCCACATGGTGAGCATGTTCCACATGGTGAACATGTTCCGCATGGTGAACACATGTTCCGCATGGTGAACATGTTCCGCACGGTGAACATGTTCCACATGGTGAACATGTTCCACACGGTGAACATGTTCCACATGGTGAACATGTTCCACATGGTGAGCATGTTCCACATGGTGAACATGTTCCACATGGTAAACATGTTCCACATGGTGAGCATGTTCCGCACGGTGAACATGTTCCGCATGGTGAACACATGTTCCGCATGGTGAACATGTTCCGCATGGTGAACATGTTCCACACGGTGAACATGTTCCACATGGCCCCTACCTAGTAACAGTCAACACACTGGTGGAATCCTTATCATTTGGCATGGAAAAGGTATGATATTGTTGGCTATATGCAAGCTTAGAGACTAATTTTCAGGTTTCATACACAACAAGAGTTCCAGGATTTCATACCTTCATTTTTACAGTTCAAATTGACTACTTATACATTTTTTTCTCAGTCATTATGCGCCTCATTCGCGAGAATTATATATTTGTATAAAAGTTGATCATATTGTTCACCCAATGACAGCCTTATTCTAAGAAACAAGGCTATTCTAGCAATTCCTCATAAATTGTGCAAATGAGATCCTGATTTGAAGAAATTATATTGTTTTTATGTGATATTCACCTTCACTGAACTTCCAAATATGGTATTAAATTCCCAGCAGTCCTCACTATATAGCTGAAGCAACTTTCCATTAATTATGCTGTCGTTATCAATTACATATGCCCTATTATCGATTTGAAGAATTTCCTTATGAATTACGCAAATCAAATACCAAATTTTATAATTTAATTTAATTATGTCAAGCATCACTTAAGCTACCTACATACCAAAAAAAACTGTTCTTTTAGTTATCCTCTCTCGATTTTTGAAACAAACCACCCTGCAGTTCCAGAACAAGCTGCTAGGGGGCCTAAACCCACGTGACTTCTTTCCGAACACAAGAGCAACCTACAATCCAAAATCCATGACCCTATCATGTCCAGATTGTGAGGTATGAGAACCGCTGCAGTGCCAAGGAAAGCTACTAGGGGCCCAAATGCCATCATTTCCAGTTTTCGCCACACCCTACCAGCACACAAAGTATGGAACCGATCAATCCACTTGTTCTTGAGTAATCTTGTAGACAGACAGACAGACAGACAAACAGACAAACAGACAGACAAACAGACAGACAGACAGACAAACAGACAGACGGACAGACAGAACAGAAAACGCAGCGGAAATCATAACCTCCAGAACATTTCATGGAGGTACGAATTAAGTAAACAATAAATGTTCTCTTAATTAAAAGACTTTGTCACCGAGCGGTAACGTTTGCCTTCATGAACATAAAGTATAGCATTACCCTTAGTTTCAGGTCATTCCGAATTTGAAAATATTTACAGTAATATAGAACAAAGCGTTAACAATGATGTTAATTAGCTATAGCAGACTAGAGGATGAAACTTCAAATATTTACATAAGACCTCCTCAGTGGTGACGTCTCTCTACCACTTTAAGACTTCTTCGGTGACGCTAGTCTTTAAAACGACCACTTTGTGACCACGCTAACTGTTCTTTCTCTCCTACAACATCTGTATAACGGGAGGTCGGCCTGAAGTGGCTATGTTTAGCACCAAGGACATCTCTCCAGTGTTTGTAGAATCACAAGATAAACGTCACACTACAAGTACAAATCCACGTCGCACTTACATTTAGGCTTAAGATAACATCATACGTGCAAACCTAACTTCAGCTTACGGTAGCCTGGCGAGGTTTCAGTATCTGTATCTGTATCGGTATAGCCGGTATAACAGCCCTTCGGCGTAACGCACCAGCTTCTGTATCTGTATAGCCGGTATAACCGCCCTTCGGCGTAACACACTAGCTTCTGTATCTTTATAGCCGGTATAACCACCCTTCGGCGCAACACACCAGATTCGCAGGCGCGCGGCGCGGCGGCAGCTAGCTATATCACACCGAACGGCTTGTTACACTCAATCTTTGCACATTTAATTGCAGGAGTTGTTTAAAGCTTTCTAGTGATGATGCCCCAACCTTTCCAGTTTATCTTAGTCTTTCTGTATATGGATCCCATACTGTCGCAGCATATTCTAGGTAGTTGGGAGAATGATGTATTTTGCACCAAGGGGAGGCAGGATGTTAAAACAACATTTGTCGTAGCATTTTGGGAATACGCAGAAGCGCTGCTGGCAAGTTGTTTTAATAAGAGACGCTACGGGTTATTGATAGTCTGTCGGCGCGACGTCGTCTGGGTAATAATGTTCTCTCCCGCTGGGCGACACGCTGTAACCATGTCTGCTGCCTCAGATAAACAAGCAGAAACATACTCTCCAAGCAGAGGTTTGGGGGTATTTTTAGCATGTTTTTAGGCTTTTTTATCGGGGTTTCTCTTTTGCATTGAATTTTTGTTCCCACCAAACCCAACCTCTGCCGGCAGTCGAAAGCTTCAATGTGCTATAAACCTAATCACTTCAACACATTATTTCAGTCGTTCTGCAAGGAGGTGTGAACCAGACGCATGATTAGGCACAGTCAGCAGGAGGCGTGTGGCCCAATGAATGCCCGGGGTGAGTGCCGGCAGAGGTTCGGTTTGGTGGAAAAAAGAGAAAAAAAAGAGAAACCCCGATAAAAAAGCCTAAAAACACGCAAAAAATACCCCCAAAACCCAAACCTCTGGTTGGAGAGTAACAGAACCACACCTCGGGGAGATACACACTCCTTCGTATTGTTTTTGGCGTGTGTAGAATTGGGATCATTTTGATTATCATTTTAGTTAATTACTCCGTGAAGGAGGTCATGACCTCCGGACGGAGTGTTGTGATCGGCTGATTTTTCATGTTCGCAGTCAAAACACTGGGTTCTCTTTGTGTAATCGGCACGAAATTTATACGCCGTCTGCGGGCATGCCCGTGTTGATGCACGAATGTGTATTTTTGTCTTTGCTGCTTTCGCGGTCAATGTAATATTGCAGACGCACCCCTACAATTACGAGGCGAATTGGAATGGTCCAGAAAAACGCGTTGTTTGGAATAGCAGTGGGGGGTGGAACTTCATGCAGATACGGGGTGGTTTTGATAAGTGGTTCCAGATGTTTTTGCCCATGGTTAAGAGATGCCAAGTTTTTTGGAAGATGTTCGCAGCCAAAACGCATTCTTCCGTACGTCGCATTTCTGTGTAATTTCGCATGTGGTGTGGCATTATGTCCGGGATGATGCACGTCTTTTTATTTTTACCGTAGCTGTTTTGATATTGAAGTAAATGCATATTTTAGAAACATCCCTACTTTTAAATCCTGTGGAATAGGCCGTAGGTTTAGGCAGTTGTCTGGTAGCAGAGGTACTCTAAGCAGATATCCTGGTTATCTGGCCGGCGGAAGTAACACTCGCGGTGCTTACCGCAACTGTTGCTGGAATTTGGCCTGTTCCAGGCGCGCTTAATTAGGTACAGGCACGGTAAGACGGTGGGGCTGTCTTTGTTACTAGACACGACCATGATAGTCCGATCTTTATGTGAAAGCAATGATTGTGTGTGTGTAATTAAAATGAACTTCGAACTTGAAGCACAGTATCTTTACACGCCCTGGGAGCAGTAATGGATTTAGCTCATTGTATGTTTTATGCTTGTGACGCGCCCTCATTGTATTAACCGTTGCCTAATTATAATGTCTGCACAGTAGGTCTGGCGTTGACGCTTGGGATTTTGTTGAAATATATAAAACTTCACGGAGGATTGTCACCTATGGCTTCTTGTTTCATATTGATTTTAGTTTATTTATTATCTCCATAACAAAAAAATGGACGAAACCATGCATTTCCATTGTTTGTATTTCTAAACAGAGTTACGCCGAAAGGCGGTTATACCGGCTATACAGATACAGATACAAAGTTATCAATGGAGAAACAACGTTTACAAATCAATGTTGTGACAAAATATAATCTAATTACCGGCTACCGTGATTCTGTATCGGACAATGCTAGTTGCCATGGCAACGATGCCTTGCTGATGTCAGTGTAAACAATTCAGTCTTTTTTCTTACTATTTCATTTATCAGCCTAAAGAGTCTGCTGGTAGAGGCTACCCTAATATAAAAACGAGAACCTGACAGAGAAAGGCTAGCCTCTACCAGGCTTGAGGGCGCGGCTGGAAATAGTAGAAATTGGCCAAATAGAGATATAACACGTCTAGGGAGTTTAGCCATCCAGTTTACAGTTTGCGGGGCTGGATGGCTAAACTCACTCGGCGTGTTACATGTATCTCTCTATTTGGCCAATTTCTACTATTTCAAGCCGCGCCCTCAAGCCTGGTAGAGGCTAGAGAAAGGCCTGTCGCATACACTGTTTCTGAATGGCTACAGAATGCTGTGGTTTATTTTCCTACACGAATAAAAAGGAAGGCTAAGCAGACTTTAAGTCACAGCCTGATATGTAAGTCTACCTAACGGAAAACACGGGCGCCATTAATTAACCAGTGAGGAATATTCCGGATTTCATGTTACCTACACACAGTTGTTTCATCCGGACGTGTACCTATGAATCCGGAAATTTATATTCCGGAATGCTCAGATGGTCTTAACCATGGTGCTTATGATTTAAAATTTCACACTAAAATACACTCTGCCCCATATGTTAAAGAAACATACCTTTCAAACAGACCATACGCTTTCATCATATTACAAAACTGTTCTTAATAAAAGCCCTGCGCTAGCGGTTGAAGTTACAAAGAAGAGAACCAACAATAGTATCGTGTGTACAAAAAAGCATACCTGTTAGCTAAATGCAGTTGCCCGTAGTTCAATTAATTTTTGTGTGTCGGTTCTTTTAATACATATACGTACTTTTCATTGTAATTTTGTTTGAGGAAAATAGCCCATTTTCAATAGTTATTGTTTATCAAATCTTAATGCTACTTTCAAGTATAAAAGAGAAGTAAACGTAATATGTTGAAGCTGTTTATATTCAAAACGAAACACAGAAATTCCGTTGCAGTACCATAGAAAGGCGCTAGGGTTGTATAGTCGTCATTTGATTTGTTGACGCTTACCGCGCACACAGACACACAAGCACACACACACAGACACACATTCCCCCCCACAACCAACAAAACAAACAAACACACAAACAAGCAAACACACACACAACAAACAAACAAACAAACAAACAAACACACACACACACACACACACACACACACACACAAACAAACACACCAGGGGTGACATTCCGTGCACCTCTGACCAAGTAGGGGAGGGACCGGTCAGTTGACATGCGCAAGTGGCCACGACTTTTTTTGGATCCGGACCTTTGTCTATAAAACATTTTCTTTCGTAATTTTTTCCCCCAGAAAGATCTTGTTTTCTGCTGAAAAGGACAGAAGAAGATACATTTCTTAGAATCTGCCCCTAATGTGTGACCTTGTGATTTGCCCTGTAATTGACCTCTAAATACTTACTTTTAATTTTTCATTGGTGTAATCTCAAAATTTTGGATGTAATCCTTCAAAATGGCAGACTTGAACTTCCAGCTTTTCAGTGGGGGTAAATAAAGACTTGAAAGGTTTGAAAGAAAGAAAATGTGTTTTAATAATATGCTTGTTTTAATGGTTCCACCATAGATTCCACTGGATTATTGTATCAGGGCAGACACCACATTTGCGTTGCGCAGTAAAGGCCTCAAAATGATTGTAGTACCTAGTTAATACCTTTAAAAATCCTTTTTTCTCTTGAAAGTTTTGGTCCATTTTGAAAATTTGGGGGCTGGAAGGCACAGGTAGGGTCTAAACTTTCCTACTTTGGTCAAGTTTTGTTGATTTCATCAGTTTAGTGGGTGTAATGAGAGTGAGTGGTTAGGTCTTGTCTGGCCAGGCGGATGGATACCATGGAAAATGTAGGTCAAAGTTGAGGTTTTGTTACTATCATCAGCTGTGGCGGGAATTTGAGATGGTCGACCCTCTGTTTCCTTTCTATATTTGGGGATCAGACCCTTGTGGCTACTTGGTGCAGAAAAAATTTTGAGATTGAAGTATGGGCTTTCGTGAGGACTTCTAATAGTGTATTTAAGCATGTGTTCCTATGGACAAATCTAATAAGTACTGTTTGCCCATCACCCCACCCGTCCCTGTGATTACGTGCCAGACACCCAGGAACCTGTTTTCAATTGACTGGCCTCAATCGAAGTAAAACAGAATCCGGGAGAATCAGGTCATCTCTAAGTGATCAATTTTGACGCTCGAACAAGTAAACATCCCTCTCCGCTCACAGGTAGGTATATATACATGGGAATGATATTTGTTTAAGTTAACGTTAAGGATTAGCCGTAATCGATGTCTGTAATCCACGAGATATATTTCCCAGGATTAAGTTTAGGAGACAAATTAATCTAATCTGCCTCGTTCCCAGGACGGTTATGTAGGCAATATTTTAGGGCTGGCACTTTGGGGATAATCCATTAATCTTTCAGAGCGGGAGAGGTGAAAAATGAATTCTGTCGTTGCCAGTTTTACAAGAAGGTTATGTTTCCGTGGCTAGCTGTGTGTGTCTTCTCTTTGTGTGTGTCAGCAGCATAACTCTAGAAGGCTTAGATGGATTATTACGCTCACCAAGAAGGTTGTTTTCCTCAGCGTTTGTGTGTGTGTCTATGCGTGTGTGTGTGTGTGTGTGTGTGTGTGTCTGTGTGTATGGGGGGGTGTATGTGTGTGTGTGTGTGTGTGTGAGTGTGTGTGTGAGTGAGTGTATGAGTGTATGCGTGTGTGTGTGTGTGTGTGTGTGTGTGAGTGAGTGTGTGTGTGTGTCTGTGTATCAGTGTGTGTGTGTGTGTGTGTGTCTGTGTTTGTGTGTGTGTGTGCTTGTTTGTGTGTGTGTGTGTGTGTGTTTGTGTGTGTGTGTCTGTGTGTGTGTGTGTGTGTGTGTGTGTGTGTGTGTGTGTCTGTGTGTGTGTCTGTGTGTGTGTTTGTGTGTGCTAAGATCATTTGGCAAAGGAATGAGGTCGTCGTACTCTTTTCTTGATACGTATTAGGTAGGTGGGTAGATCTTGATGAGAGGTCAAAATGATTACATTCGGGCCCCCCCATTGTTATGGTACTGCTGCAAAACTCTCGTCTCTTGATCTGGACATGCTAGGATGATGATTTTTGGATGGTAGATAGCTCTTGTCCACGGGAAGAAGTGACGGCAGCTTGCTTGGGAACTGCAGGGGCATTTGTTTAGAAAGTTTCCGTCTTTGATCCTTCATTAGCCATCATTATTTCTACTCAATGGACAAGTTTCTTTAGGAATAAAATTGAGATCATTTTGGTTATCATTTTAGTTCACTTGGTATTGATTCTAGGTTATTATTAACTATCACATTTCACTGCATCAAAGTAAGAAAAAACAAAACAGTTATCTGCCATCCAAAACAGACATCTTTGCCCATTTTCGGCATGTTGACCACTGTCAGAAGGCAACAAAATTTCTTGTTTGATTTCCCCAAATTCAGGAGAAAAATAATGTGCGTGCTGATGTCATCCATAAAATTTACTTGCTCTGGCCTTATCTCTCGAAGGAAAAAAAAACTGGACGAAACCATGCATTTCCATTGCTCGTTAAGTAGAGTTATCAATACAGCAATAACGTTTATAAATCAATATTGATTAAAATGCAAGTTAACTTCTTCTTCTTTGGGTTGAGGAGGCCAACATCAGCATGATGATAAAGATGCCTCACTATAGCGACGGTCACAACTCGCCGTGCGTGCTTTTTGTCCGTACGTTTTTGTCGTGGCTACGTCTGCTACGTTTTTTCTGCAAACGTAGGGTGGCCGGCCGAGGGAGTACGTCACTCGCACGGTTGCGCAAGGTGTACGTACGTGGTCTGCACGACACGCCTGGCCGTCAGCGGTTGCGTGCATCATACGTTGCGCAAGTGGTAAGTGAGTTGTACGTGCTTACAACGTACGATCTCTGTGCGATTGCCACGTTGCCGCGCACAGGCCGTACCTACACGTGCGGCGTACGCACGGTTTCCTTACTCACTCGCACGTTGCAAGTGCGTGCGCCTCCTGTTAACTTCATCATCACTAGCCGCCCTGGTGTCTTCCGCGGCCCGTTTCTTTGGGTCTTGTCTGGTAGTCTTCTTCTGAGCCTTCCTGGGCATCTTGGAGACGAGTTGGCAGCCGCCCGTCAAGTCGTCTTTATATACTGTAGAAATCAGGTGCGTTGCACGTGCGTTGCACGTGCGGAGCACGTGGTATGGTGCACGTGTGTTCTGCGTGGTCATTGAGCAGGTCAACTGGGAAGTGAGGAGTAAGCACGGATGACGCAAGCACCGTGCGTGGCACGCACGTGCTTCGTGCGCTGTCCGTACAGCAATTGCACGTGAGAATAGTAAAGTTAGACTCACGGAGTCCGTACGTTGCACGCTCATAGGCTGTACGGGGCACGCGCGTCGCACGTACTCGCACGCACGGGTGGTAAATCCGCAGACCGCACGTAGAAAAAGTATTACATGCACTTAAAGTTCTACGGCGTGTCTGCGTGCTCCCAAATCCGTAGGATTCCATACGGAGGTGGTACTCACCACGCACGGATGCCGTACGATTGCCCACGTTTTTGCACGTAGACAGCACGCAGAAGCACGTACGGCGGGTTGTGACCGTCGCATATGTTTGGAGAGGGTCACAGTATAGGCTACCGCACAATACTGTATACACGTACGTCTTACAGCGGAGTTACATTTCTACCACATGATTCTAGTTAATAGTAGCAACAAGTAAAATCTGAGATTTTATACCTCCGGGCTTTTTATTGTATATTCTTATATGTTGTTTACAACAACAATTGTTGCACGCCGCAGGACTAGGGTTTTAAACACAGAATTTATTGAGACCGGACACCCCTCTGTGCGAGGGGTCACCTTCGTGGACGAGACCGACAATACCTAATACACGCCAAAGGTCAACGGTCGCGACCACTTTCACGCTCAAAGGGGTGTTCTGGGGCCACCAAAAGGCACCATTTCCACGCCTGAAAACACATATACAACTAGAAAGGCCAATATTTGCTTTGGAGCAAATACAGCGATGGGTTCACCACATTTTACGACATGGCAGGGAAAGAATGAGAAACACAAGGGAAAACAATGATTTACATTGATATAACTATAATATGAAGTAACATACAACTAAAACAACAGTTGGATAGCTATTCCTTACTTTATTGGTTAGGATTTTTAATTGCATAATGCAAACTGTTGATTTTCAAAATAAATAAAAAAAGTTCATGCCCCGCATTCCAATACTGGAGCAGAAAAGCTTGAAATACCTACCAAAACACTTGAATAAAGACATACTGTCAGTATGGAAATGCTCTGTGCAGGTGTTAATCAAGTTAAATCCCAACAGCCAATCAGCAAGAAATGCTCTGTGAAGGTGGAAATGCTCTGTGCAGGTGTTAATCAAGTTAAATCCCAACAGCCAATCAGCAAGAAGTATCGAGGAAAGCTGCATGCCTATTGGTTGATGCCCTGCATTCCATTGTGATGACTCATGCCCAGACGTGGTAAACACGGCACACTAACACAGTAATACATTTGCTATAACACAGCCAAAATCTCAAATAAAACCATTCTAAAAGCCTGTATCACAAAAATTTAAAAAACACCTAGGGGTATTTGCCCACTGTACCTCCATACCAAATTTCAGGACCTTAGGCCCTAAAATGAAGAAACTGAATCCATTTAAAAAATGGCAGGAGAAGAAGAAGAAGAAGGAGAAGAAACATCAGAAAAAGCAATATGGGTTCACCACCACTTCGTGGTGTGGTGAACCCATAATAAAAACAAAAGAACGTGCATTATCTGCAGCCCAATGGCAAAACATATACTGAATCTCAAAATAAACAGCGAGAAACAGCTGCGAACATGAAAATCTAAATCTCTCACAAAACCCTTCCGCGGAAGGATTTCTCCTCCCCGGAGGAAATAACAGCTGCCTTATTTGTGTCAGTGCAAACAAGTCTTATTGTCTGACCCAGGAAAAATGCCCGGCGGCCAAATTATCACTGTCGACCAAGAGTTCTAGGACATTGGGAAAAATTTAAAGGGGCAGGCTGGTGAAATAAGCACGGTGAAATAGAACAAACAAACAAACAAACAAACAAACAAACAAACAAACAAACCCGTTTCACACATCGCATGATAGACCCAAGTGTTCAAACACAAAGCTCTATTGCTGCAAATGTATTCTCTTCATTTTGCCAATTCTTCTCTTTTTCACCAACGCCATTAGTGAAGAATATTCCGGATTTCATGCTACCCACACACAGTTGTTTCATCACGTTACATCCGGACATGTACCTATGAATCCGGAAACAGGAAATTTACATTCCGAAGTGCTCAAATGGTCTTAACCATTGTGCTTATGATTTAAGATTTCACACTAAAATACACTCTGCCCCATATGTTAAAGAAACATACCTTTCATACAGACCGTACGCTTTCATCATATTACAAAACTGTTCTTAATAAAAGCCCTGCGCTAGCGGTTGAAGTTACAAAGAAGAGAACCAACAATAGTATCGTGTGTACAAAAAATCATACCTGTTAGCTAAATGCAGTTGCCCGTAGTTCTGGCTGGTTTGTATGTGTGTTGAATATATAACATGTTGCCAGTGTGACGTCTGGCTGTGGACCAGACGAATTAAGTTTGGCGTGGCGGGAGTGGGCGGGGCGTTAGGACTGTTGTAAACATGCGCGGGGTGTATCTGACCTAGCAACTTTCATTTATCGAGCGTGGGGGAAAAGAAGAAAACACCTGTATTCATAACACATCAACAGTTGTCACTTTTTGTTACTTCTGCACGTTTGATTTCTCTTATTATGGGTTCACCACACCACGAAGTGGTGTGTGGTGAACCCATATTGCTTTTTCTGGTGTTTCTTCTTCTTCTCCTCCTTCTCCTCCTGCCATGAAAATCAACAGTTTGCATTATGCAATTAAAAATCCTAACCAATAAAGTAGGGAATAGCTATCCAACTGTTGCTTTAGTTGTATGTTACTTCATATTATAGTTATATCAATGTAAATCATTGTTTTCCCTTGTGTTTCTCATTCTTTCCCTGCCATGTCGTAACATGTGGTGAACCCATCGCTGTA
>NW_017802936.1:386677-399131 GCF_001625305.1 Branchiostoma belcheri
ATGTATCAACGGGCTTGTCCCAACATATCTGGATGCCACATTTGTACATAACCACCGGCTACACAACTACAACACCAGACAGACCTCACTACTGCACAAACCTAACTACACAACTACAGCTGGTCACCGCACATTTGCATTCCGTGGCACGACACACTTTGATACACTTCCATCAGACCTAAGACATGTACCTACACTATCACAGTTTAAAGCAGGCTTGAAACATATGTCATATGAAACCTGACCTCTGACCTCCATTCCTTGATTTTCGTGCTTTTGACCTTGAACGGCTAGGATTTTGAGTATTGGACTACGACTCTGTTTTGACGAATCGGACTTTTATGTTTACTGTATGTTGTCTTACTGTACGTTACTATGTCCTGTGTAATTTTGCTGGGCCCCCTTGGAAAACAGCTGATTCAAGCTGAATTGGGGCTACCCAGCCGTCTTGAGATGAAATAAATAAATAAATAAATACAGCAATAACGTTTACAAATCAATATTGATTAAAATGCAAGTTAACTTCTTTTTCTTTGGGTTGAGGAGGCCAACATCAGCATGATGATAAAGATGCCTCACTATAGCGACGGTCACAACTCGCCGTGCGTGCTTTTTGTCCGTACGTTTTTGTCGTGGCTACGTCTGCTACGTTTTTTCTGCAAACGTAGGGTGGCCGGCCGAGGGAGTACGTCACTCGCACGGTTGCGCAAGGTGTACGTACGTGGTCTGCACGACACGCCTGGCCGTCAGCGGTTGCGTGCATCGTACGTTGCGCAAGTGGTAAGTGAGTTGTACGTGCTTACAACGTACGATCTCTGTGCGATTGCCACGTTGCCGCGTACAGGCCGTACCTACACGTGCGGCGTACGCACGGTTTCCTTACTTACTCGCACGTTGCAAGTGCGTGCGCCTCCTGTTAACTTCATCATCACTAGCCGCCCTGGTGTCTTCCGCGGCCCGTTTCTTTGGGTCTTGTCTGGTAGTCTTCTTCTGAGCCTTCCTGGGCATCTTGGAGACGAGTTGGCAGCCGCCCGTCAAGTCGTCTTTATATACTGTAGAATCAGGTGCGTTGCACGTGCGTTGCACGTGCGGAGCACGTGGTATGGTGCACGTGTGTTCTGCGTGGTCATTGAGCAGGTCAACTGGGAAGTGAGGAGTAAGCACGGATGACGCAAGCACCGTGCGTGGCACGCACGTGCTTCGTGCGCTGTCCGTACAGCAATTGCACGTGAGAATAGTAAAGTTAGACTCACGGAGTCCGTACGTTGCACGCTCATAGACTGTACGGGGCACGCGCGTCGCACGTACTCGCACGCACGGGTGGTAAATCCGCAGACCGCACGTAGAAAAAGTATTACATGCACTTAAAGTTCTACGGCGTGTCTGCGTGCTCCCAAATCCGTAGGATTCCGTACGGAGGTGGTACTCACCACGCACGGATGCCGTACGATTGCCCACGTTTTTGCACGTAGACAGCACACAGAAGCACGTACGGCGGGTTGTGACCGTCGCATATGTTTGGAGAGGGTCACAGTATAGGCTACCGCACAATACTGTATACACGTACGTCTTACGAGTTACATTTCTACCACGTGATTCTAGTTAATAGCAACAAGTAAAATCTGAGATTTTATACCTCCGGGCTTTTTATTGTATATTCTTATATGTTATTTACAACAACAATTGTTGCACGCCGCAGGACTAGGGTTTTAAACACAGAATTTATTGAGACCGGACACCCCTCTGTGCGAGGGGTCACCTTCGTGGACGAGACCGACAATGCCTAATACATGCCAAAGGTCAACGGTCGCGACCACTTTCACGCTCAAAGGGGTGTTCTGGGGCCACCAAAAGGCACCATTTCCACGCCTGAAAACACATATACAATGAAACCAAAAGAACGTGCATTATCTGCAGCCCAATGGCAAAACATATACTGAATCTCAAAATATTCCGTCCACCCAAAAGCGAGAAACAGCTGCGAACATGAAAATCTAAATCTCTCACAAAACCCTTCCGCGGAAGGATTTCTCCTCCCCCGGAGGAAATAACAGCTGCCTTATTTGTGTCAGTGTAAACAAGTCTTATTGTCTGACCCAGGAAAAATGCCCGGCGGCCAAATTATCACTGTCGACCAAGAGTTCTAGGACATTGGGAAAAATTGAAAGGGGCAGGCTGGTGAAATAAGCACGGTGAAATAGAACAAACAAACAAACAAACAAACAAACAAACAAACAAACAAACAAACCTGTTTCACACATCGCATGATAGACCCAAGTGTTCAAACACAAAGCTCTATTGCTGCAAATGTATTCTCTTCATTTTGCCAATTCTTCTCTTTTTCACCAACGCCATTAGTGAAGAATATTCCGGATTTCATGCTACCCACACACAGTTGTTTCATCACGTTACATCCGGACATGTACCTATGAATCCGGAAACAGGAAATTTACATTCCGAAGTGCTCAAATGGTCTTAACCATTGTGCTTATGATTTAAGATTTCACACTAAAATACACTCTGCCCCATATGTTAAAGAAACATACCTTTCATACAGACCGTACGCTTTCATCATATTACAAAACTGTTCTTAATAAAAGCCCTGCGCTAGCGGTTGAAGTTACAAAGAAGAGAACCAACAATAGTATCGTGTGTACAAAAAATCATACCTGTTAGCTAAATGCAGTTGCCCGTAGTTCTGGCTGGTTTGTATGTGTGTTGAATATATAACATGTTGCCAGTGTGACGTCTGGCTGTGGACCAGACGAATTAAGTTTGGCGTGGCGGGAGTGGGCGGGGCGTTAGGACTGTTGTAAACATGCGCGGGGTGTATCTGACCTAGCAACTTTCATTTATCGAGCGTGGGGGAAAAGAAGAAAACACCTGTATTCATAACACATCAACAGTTGTCACTTTTTGTTACTTCTGCACGTTTGATTTCTCTTATTATGGGTTCACCACACCACGAAGTGGTGTGTGGTGAACCCATATTGCTTTTTCTGGTGTTTCTTCTTCTTCTCCTCCTTCTCCTCCTGCCATGAAAATCAACAGTTTGCATTATGCAATTAAAAATCCTAACCAATAAAGTAGGGAATAGCTATCCAACTGTTGCTTTAGTTGTATGTTACTTCATATTATAGTTATATCAATGTAAATCATTGTTTTCCCTTGTGTTTCTCATTCTTTCCCTGCCATGTCGTAACATGTGGTGAACCCATCGCTGTATTTGCTCCAAAGCAAATACAAATGTATTGGCCTTTCTAGTTATATTTGATTTATCTTACGTACTTGTATTTATTTTGTGAAATCTTGGTGCAATATGTACAGATTTTTTTATTTGCATTTATGATCTGTTATGATTTCACTTTGTTGACTATTATTGTATATAGCCTACCTTTATTTGTGTTCATATTTTGTTTGAAATCTGTTATCTGTACCTTTACTCTGTACTCTCTTTTGTTTATGTATAATTTATTGAAACGGTGTCGTATAAGCCCACACGGCACGAAAATAAAGTTTCATTCATTTATTTATTCATTTATTAATTCATTCATTCATCTATCCATCCATCCATCCATCCATCCATTCATCTTTCTTTCTTTCTTCATTCATTCATTTATTCATTCATTCATTCATTCATTCATTCATTCATTCATTCATTCACGCTCTCTAAACCGGGACCTTAAGGTTTGCCTTAATGCGCTTCTCTTGTTTGTCTGTTATAGAAAACTGATGTGTCATTGGAATTATCTCCCATATGTATCGGCGATATACTGGCGATTCTACCAGCAGAGATGATCATTTCAGTCTGTAAATGACAGAAGTTTTCCATTTGATTCATGACAGTTTAGATCAATGGTTGCACTTGACATGTAATATATATAGATTGTTGATCTTATTATCCGTTCCCAGCATTTACATTTGCTACATTTTAATTTATTCATTTAATTTCCGGCAAAACACGTGCCTGTGTTGTGTTTATGCTGTAATAGAATCGCGTGAATATTACCAGTATAGTACTATTTTACTATTCATATTTCAGTTATTCACATTTATTTAATTATTATTATTATCATCATAATTCTCCTGCGTAGAAGGTCCGGATAGATCGCCGACAAGGATCTAACACAGCTTTATTCCGTAACAAGACAGCTGAATTATCTACAACACAGTCACAACTGCCCAAACAATATGCCTTCGGTTTTCGATTGTACGACAGTCGTGCGACGAACGCGCATAAGTTGTAGGCGTTCCGGGAACATTCCAGGGATGACATACTAGGGTTGTCTGTCAGAACTTGTAATGCGTGCGATCTTCGTCTGATCAGAAAATCGTGCAAACAGGTAAAATCTGAGATTTTATACCTCCGCCTTGTATATTCTTATAAGTTACATGTTGTTTGTTATGTATAGTTGATTGTAGTGTTAAATCTTATGTGTTAGACTTAGCGTTCCAGGTTGTGTTAACACAGGTCAACATTTTCATCTGCAGCTTATAACATGTACCCACAAACTTATAAGCGCCCCCCCCCCAAAAAAAAACTCCGGACGCTCCCGGAACGCCTGCAAACGAGGCTTATTTATGTATATGCATGTGACATCAGAAGCCGACAAATACCAATTCTACATCTCAAGTCATAGCCATTAGTCATAATTTTGCTGAAATTTCAGCCTTCTTGTGAGCGTTAAACTGCCCTTTAGTTACTTCAGAGGTTGGCAACAATGCATGTTAGACAGGTTGATCAGGCCAATTGAAAACATGCACAATAGATGTCATTTAGAACACTCTTTTATCCGGGGAAACCGTTGCCATAGCAATGCCACACTGCACATCTGGCTACTAGAAAAGACATCATGATTTACCTCACCTGAGGATAACAAAAGAAGAAGAGAGAATCGGAACATATCATATAATGTGTTGTACAATAGGCCACACCGACTTAATTTTATGGATGACATCCACGCGCGCATTGATTTTCGCTCGTTCTCAAAAAAAAAAAGGATCACATCCTCCGAGGCTCTGTCCATGGTAGTTGACGAAGGACGAATACGAGCCACCCAGGCTGCCGAAGCTCAACGACTCAAGAACGTAGTACATACGTTCAGTGCCGATTCATAAATTCCTCAAAAAGCCAGCATGTGCCGGCTTGTCGTATACGTACTGAGTACTGCCGCAAATTCACAATACCAGCTTTGCATTCCTGTGGTTTAGTAACATTTTTATTTTTGATCGGATTTTTATTTTATTTCGCCCGCGTGCACTACTTTGGGGGTCTTCAGAGGATGTCATCCATAAAATTAGGGCGATGTGGCCTTGCGTCTTTCTTTATAAAATACACCAAAAGTACTCGCTGCCACTGGACTAGATAATGACGTTTGTTTAAAGGCATCCAAAAGAAATTTCAGGGTGGAAAAACCAAAAATATTCTGGATGAGGAAATCTGTCTGATATTGATATTTTTGCCATTTTAGCACATTTTTCAACACAGAAGCGTCAAAAACAAGTCCCAAAATAAGCTACCCTGCTTGTTGCTACCAATGAATATCTAGAATTCAACCTACAATACGAATGAGCCTTTAAAGTAAGCAAAATTGTGGGGTCGTGTGGCGTAGTGGCAGAGTGCGCGACTCGGAACCTAGAGGTCCCGGGTTCGAGTCCTGACATGCCACCGATCTTGTGCCCTTGGGAAAGGCACTTTACACGACTATCCTCTCTTCGCTCAGGTGAAAATGAGTACTGTCCTGTCATGTATTTGTCCCATGTGTTGGTGGCTGCATTAATTTAAGTTGATAAAACTTGAGTGTGCCGTCACCACGTCTTGTGATTACATGTTGGAATAAAAAAAATAAAAAATTAAGCAACCGTTTTCCCTCAGCGACATCGCATTTTTGCCTCACATATACCACTATTAGAAAATTGACTTTAATTGAGAAGCCAGTTCCCCGCCCTGAAATTGCAATGGAAGATTTAAGCTTCTTTTACCAGACAATTGTGTTGTTTTAAATCAATGACGTCACGTGTCGGTATGACGTCACACGTTGCTCTAGTTGGCAGGGGGATGAATGGGGTTTAAATCAAGTGCTAACGCGCACGCGCAGACCGTTTGGACATGTTTCCCGCTTACCGGAGAGTGATGGTGACAATGTCCAGCGAGAAAAAAAATCGATGGAGGGAAAAACCGCCGCTGCCAGAGCCGTCTGGCCTACCTGCATCACATCAAGAGGTGTCTGTCCAATAACGTTAACATCCCCCATCTTGAAACGATCTGACAGACCGTTAAACTTAGCCTGGTATCCAGTCTGATCGTGGTCGGGGCCGAAAGAGTTCTGTCCCGCCCGCCTCACATAGGTTTCCCGGTGTGTATTTCACGAGAGATTCATTAGCCCTCCCCCCAAATCCCCAAGCATACTGTTTCTTATTAGCGTAACTCTCCTACCGGGACGGTCTGTTGCACTGGGCGGGGGAAGCTATTAGAGCCCCCGAAGGCACAACCTGCCCGAACACCCCAATACCCCCAATCACGTAAGACTGGATACCAGGCTACGTTAAACTAGCCTCCAACAGGCCTTCCTACGGGATCGTAGAATTCGGCACAAAAAGGACGAATAATTAGCCAGAAGAGTCAGTTCTGCGAGGGTTAATGCCCCCTTGCGCGAGCAAATTGTACAGTGGCTAAATTCACCTGCAATTGTTCTTTCTACTGGGTTAAGTTTGACTGTTTGAACCGCGATGTTAGGGCTGTTAGAATCGTTTTATCGTGTTGTACACACGTTTAACTAGCCTGATATTCATTCCATGGCTGTTTTACCAGCACCAGTCCTGGTAAGCATTGGCTATCGGCAAAGTCGACCTTTCTGGAAATATCCGTGCTCTGGTGAGTTACTGAAATAAATCCCACCCCATAAACATTCCCCGGAGTCCACTAATAAGCCTGGACGGGCAGGCAGCACTCCCAGTGCCGAGCACATCTCGGAAAGGTCACGATGGACTGTAACCAGGCTGTACATGTAGGTTGTCTTTCTACCGGCTCCCTGGTATTCCAGACACGTACATGGCAGCGAGCTCCGAGTTGTGAATGAAGATGGGCGTGAACCAACCCCGGCGGCGTACTGTCAGACACTACGCACCTTTAAACGGGGAAATATCGTACCGCCGGCCGCATTCCCCGCACTTACAGGTCGGTAGCCTGAGCTATATGGGGTCAACACTCCTGTAGCTTTAAGGCGATATCAAGCTCGTATATAGTAAATTACAAGGTTTACAAACAAGATATAATTGAAATCTCTTCCTAAGACAAGGGTGTACATGTGTGTGCACACCTTTGCATAGTGGATCAGCGTTCACTGTAGGCTCTGGCCGCATTTCCCGCACTGTTTTAGTCGTCTCCATGTACACTAGTAATTCTACCAACAGAAGTGAATTTTCACGAGGATCTGATGCCTATAATCAAGTGCTGCGACAGACCTTCAGCCCACAGAGGTCAAGGCTATCGATCCAACCCAACAAAAGGATGGCCCCTGAACCAATTCGCCCCGAACCGATGGGCCCCTTTAGTACAGGCGCTGTACAGAAGCCACTATCGGGAAAAACACTGCCTTATCCTGTCTGCTATTTTGACAGGGCCATGGGGGTAGAATTCTGTGGTATACTTTGGAATGCCAGTAACCACGCCACAAGCGTCCCCGTATTTTCAAGGCGAAAAAAAATCATCATATAAGAGTTCAACAGCGAACTGCGGTGTCATGTCTTGACTCCCTCGCTCATTTCGCAGCCTTTGTTAAATTATTTATCCATTTACTATAAATTATGGATGCCGTCTATATAATGCTAGGCCGGCTATCTCTGGGATGTCGCGGGTTAGATTTCTTGAGGTTTATCCCTACAAAGCTGGCCGGGTTGTTAAAGGGATATCGTACCCGGTACGTACATGTATGCGTGTGGTGAGAATGTAAACAGATGTGGTTATCGTTTAACACAAGGGAGTAGGGTTCAAATGGTTTCTATAATACCTGGTCCCTTACCTTTGTGACGGACATCATATATTCCCATCCAAACATCAAACTGTCATTCTTGAGGGGGGTAGGGGCGGTTGAGGGGGTGTTGTCCTTCGGGCGGTGCCAGGGGGGTGGAGTTGTGGTGGGTGTGCGGCGGACGGACGGACGGTTACCCCAGGGAGACCAGCAGGACCGACTGGCATCCACTCCCGCCGTACTTATGACGTCACTTCCTCTCACTGTAACATCAACGCACGCTGTCAGGTTCGGGGGGGGGGTAATATCATACATTTACACGGGCGTGTTAAGGCCACACCAATTTAATTTCTTGGTTACCGGATTTTTCTAGAAAAATAATGGAGCGGGCGGGCGAAAAAAAGTAAAAATAAAAACAGGCCTAGGCATCCTATTATGGCCCAAAATGGTACGATAGGAGCCATAAAGTCAACACACCAGGTTCAAAATTTAAACAATGAATTTTGAACTTTTGGATACCATTGCATGAAAGAAGGAATAACTGTAACACCTAGGATGAAAAGGTTTTTAACTGTTCAGGGCAAAATATGAGCATTTTGCAGTTGATTCTGAATTTTTCTATTTTTATTTGCAAATCAGAAAAAAATGAAGCGGGCGAATCCGTTAACCAAGAAATTAAATTGATGTGGCCTAAAGGCATTCAATGTAGTTTCAGGGCGGCATGAAATATTCTGGATGAGGAAGTCTTTCTGATATTTTCATTCACTGCCATTTCTTATCATATTTTCATCATCATTTCACGCTTGAAGCGTATGAAAAAGCCTCAAAACAAGCTGCTTAAGGAGTATCTTTATTTTTTGGTACCACCAGTTAACAGCCAGAACCAGCCAACGATACGAAACAGGCAACTGCTTTCTATTTGCGACATCGTATTTTTGCCTCACTCAGATCTATGCTATGAGATGGGGTTTATTCACCTAACTACATTCAAAACATGACAAAAAAATGACTTTGAAAATCCAGTTGTGCTGCCCTGAAATCACTTTATAAAACAACTATTATCATAGATTTCCTCGTCTTTTAAACTGCCAAAATTATTCGTACCAATGATATGCATTGTTTTCTACAAAGAAACGTAACTCGAACAAGAAAAGCATTGACTGCGGCACCTCCAACACGTAGTTATAACGAACCGTCCCCTTATGATATATTGCACTTTTGCAGACAATTGCATAAAAGGACTAGTGGTTTTTAGATGATGGGATATTATTATTCCGCATGAAAGATTATACCTGGACGCTCTTTACTTTCGAAACCCTACTGTTTGTGACTCTCATATATTCGTGACTTTATTAGAAGAAGAACTTTATTGACACAACAAAAGTACAGCGACTTTCGTAAGGTCTAAGACATGTAGATATACAAACAAATATACATGGATACAACGAAAATATCCTACGTAGAAAACAATAGATGGGTCAACTAATACTACTTGTCTAAACATTCTTTGATATATTTACCTATTTGTACACAGTAAGGGTTATTACCTTCTAGGATGAAATTAAATTTATCTATAGCATGAAATGTAACAAATTCTGTTGAACAGGCGGAGAGAAGGTTAAACAGCTTTGTGCCTTTATCGTTATATAGTGTACAATTCAAAATAAAATGTTGTTCGTCTTCAATATCATTGGGACAGAATGGACGAAACCTCTGGTCACGGGGGATATTTTTATATCTTCCTAACTCTATATTCAATTTATGGCTAGAAATTCTCATCTTTGAAATCGATCTACGAACTTCAAAATTATGTATTTCAGAAAGGTAATTTTCTTGTCCGTACCTCTTCTTTAACATCGAATATTCAAGGCTTGCTACTACAAGACAATGACAATATTATTCCCTGCACGTCTTTGAACAGACCGTGATATTGTAAAGCTTTCCTGGCGTCAGATTTGATTAGGTACAAACGCAAACAGGTCTCCTGGTGGGTTTTATTTTCATTCATAAAAAGAGTGACCTAGCCGTGGGGAAACGTGGACTAGAAACAATCCAAGCAAACATTTAGGTTGCTGCAAGACAGTATCAAATTGGAAGCAGTATCAAATTGGCAGGGCGGTATGCGTTTGCAACAGGAAGCCTAAAAAGGCATCGGTACAAAAAAGAAAGCCCGATAAGGCCACACCAATTTAATTTCTTGGTTAACGGATTTTTCTAGAAAGATGATGGAGCGGGGGGGCAAAAAAACAAAAAATAAAAACAGGCCTAGGCATCCTATAATGGCCCAAAATGGTACGATAGGAGTCATGAAGGCAACACACCAGGCTGGTTCAAAATTTAAACAATGGATTTTGAACTTTTGATGATACCATTGCATTGAAAGATGAAATAACTGTAACAACCAGGAAGAAAAGGACTGTTTTCAACTATTCAGGGCAAAATATGAGCATTTTGCAGTTGATTCTGAATTTTTATTTTATTTGCAAATCAGAAAAAATGAAGCAGGCGAATCCGTTAACCAAGAAATTAATTTGGTGTGGCCTAACAAGATTTCAGAAATTAGCGAAAAAGAAGAAGAGTAGAACCAAGAAATTTTATTTTAAAAAGGCCTTGTCTACAAGAACTAATGTTAACGTTATATGTTTCATATAGGCTAGTCCTCCATATCCTCTCAGAAATACGAAAAACATTTTAAAAACACAACTATTCCAGTAATCCTTGAATATATATATGTAATGCATTAATTGAGAAAAATCACATATATATGGTAATTACAAATAACAAAAAATAACAGATAACGACATTGTAGAATACCATCTGACTACTGTGCCTACTATAGTTATATATTAATTGCTTAAATCTAGCTTTATTGAGTTCGATACCGCTTCAGACGCTAACCAAGTCAGCGCTGTAATGATTTCTCCAGCGTGAATGGAGATGTTTGTTCCATTTATAGCGCTGCATGACGCAGGTGTTTTGTGAGGACTCCGGTAGACCGTAATGACCTATTCACTCCATCGGTAAAAAACCTCGCTCACTGAAACTGTATTCATTAGAACAATCGAGAAGAATATGAGGCGAGTTAAAACTGTATTTTTCAACATAAATAATTGGACTTACCCACATTTTCGACAGTACAATTGTAAGACTACACTGCCTTTCCTGGTTGGTCTACTTAATGAAACATCACATGTACCTACCATAATTTCCTGCTAGATTGATATATTGGTATATGTTTTAACAGTAGCGAAATGGTTTTAATATGCGTAAGATGAACGTGAGGCATTTATGAAGCAAGTTTAAACTGTAATTTCCAACACAACAAATTACACTCACCCAAATTTTCGACTGTACAACTCCAATCTTTGTCAAGGAATGAGCAATCCACCGCTTTCGTGGCATTACAACCATCCCTCAACAGAGACGGGGGGCGCCACATACTTTCTGCAACCTTTGTTCCACTGCTCACGGAGTCACGTGTGTTATCTGTGTGACGTCACGGAAGCGGTGGTTTGCTCATTCCTTGACAAAGACTGGAGTTGTACAGTCTTGAAATTTAGTTGGAAATTACAGTTTTAAATTAAGTGTAAATATAATTTAGCCAAAAAAGTACCATTGTATGGTTGTTTCGAGTCCCCACAATAAACCATTGATTGATTGAATTGATATGCCGGCCTCTAATTCCTGCTGGCTCTCGGCCAAATTGTGGGACTTTCAAGTTCACCTCATTTTCCGTATCTGACCTTTTTAAACCTCCTTCAATTCTACATGCGAATCTTCCACCCACGTGCTGTCAACCTACCAGCATACAGACAAACCCACATCCTTTTGCATATAACAGAAAGGTAAAAACAGGACGTGAGATAACCTTTTCCTGAACCTTTGACCTAACTTCCTTGAGCTTGTGGAAATACAAGCAAATACACAGTCAATCTAAAGAAAACCTATATAATACACACACAGGTAACAATCATTCAACATTTCACACACAAATTTCATATAACGGATCATTTTATTTAGGCTTAATTCTGTGAAACACAAGGTGACAGTTACGGTTGGCACGGACACGACATCACATGATCACATCAATTAAACAGCAACAATGGCGATAAACGTATAACTACATTAACTTAGAACAGCGTGTACTAGCTATTGCAACGAGCGATGTCATAAATTATTTGTAAACATTCTGAAACCGTACATTTGTATCTTAAATAACGGATTATATACATAATATTCAAATTCGATGCAGTTCCGCTGGTAAAAAGGCAGATATATAAATAAGACCGTACCAAAATATATATACAAATCTATAAATAGATATGGCAGCGTCTGACTACGGATCGGTGACGTCACTATTCTCCGTGTACCAATTCGCAACCTTGGTACTTCAACCTGAAACACATGAAAACAGTTCTCAGTAAATATGACATGAAAGGTACCGCATTAATATCAATTTAGAGTAAGATTATCACTGTTTACTG